>NW_009632847.1:61921-72963 GCF_000690535.1 Cariama cristata | reverse complement strand
TCTTTCCCTCGAGCACCTAAATCCCTTGGCCTCCTTAAAAACCCCAGCCTGCACAGAAATTGCCTCTAAGACCCTAATCAGGGGTAACCCTACTGAAGGTGTGGAGGCAGTCCTGCCTAAGATCTATCTCTATATAAAGTAATGAGAGGCTTGAAATCTGTCCCCCAGCTCTGCTAATCTTGCTAGGATCACTTTCTTTGGTTGTAAATGGCTGCCGTTCATCAGCTGTTCAATACTGAAGCCCCACAGTCCCTCTCATTAATAAGGATGCTCAAAGAAAACATGCTGTGCTTTTATTTGTACATCTTCATCTTCTTACTCATTATAAGTAACAGTTTTACTGAGTGTTTCAATGCCTAACCATGTTGTTGTGTTTTTTTTTTCCTTTCCAATCCATAGTTGTGGTTTAATATACCATTACAATTTAAAGCCTCTGTAAAGAAAAAGTGGTTCTTATCTGCTGCAGAAATGACTTTCAATTAAGCACGTTCCGACAGTGTATGGGAGCATGGAGGTACTCAAGGAAAAGCTGTAAATTGTGGCGCTGTTAACTGCAAGCATACTAAATGGCACAGAAGCCTTAACAGCTTCAGGAATAATGAATCAAAATGATGGTTTTTTGCATTAAAGCTGATTGCAAATAAAGGCAGCAATGTTTTCAGATTGGCACTTGACTCCTGCTAAGCTTTGATCAGAGGTCTTGATAGGCCTGCGGTCTCAGGGGTGATGGGGCTCTTCCCCAAGGAGAACGTGTCCCAAAGCTGGAAAAGACATGTGCACTGTGACAGCATACATCTATCAGATTGTAGCCTGATTTCCTAGGGATATTGTGTAGTTTGTCACCTTCTGTTCCAAGCCAGTTGCTGTGGTATGGAGATCTTGGCTGACTTATGCTCTTAGAGAAAAAAGTCAACAGATCTACATTTACTATCAGTGGTGATGTTCCATTATCGAATTCAGCAGCAATCTAGTGACTGCAGAAGCAGTGTAGATTAGGAAGCTACTAGATGCTACAGTGAACAGCCAGTGTGGTTCCCATCCAAAAAAAGAAAGCCCGTATGCCCTTGTTCTTCTACTTTCCTGTTTTTCTTTCTTCAGAATTGTCCTAAATAGGAGAGCAGTCTTCCCTGCAAAAGACCCAACACAGCTCACTGTTAGCAAAATGAAATGATAGTCAGCCTAAATGTCCTGAATACTCTTTATTGCTTTCTCTTCTGTTTCCAGCTTTGTGGAAATTACAGTGAGAGAGTCACCTTTTAGTTAATCTTGATAATACACAATATGATACTTGTATTCATAAAATGCACAGGAATATAAATTAAGGCAGAATCCAGCGTATCAGATTATTTGTAGTTTTATGCTCACCTTTCCAGATTCAACTGCAGTCACTTAATTCCTGGGCCTTCTTTCTTCATGTGAAACAGTGACATTTCTTTGTGGTGTTGCCTTCCTAAGTAACCTAAGCAGCACCAAGTCTGTAAGGTGACTAAGAAACTGCATAGCTCTTTGGTGAGATGGTCACTTGTGATGGGCAAAAACCCTGCCAGCAGCAAAAGCAAGAGTAAAATATCAAACAGAAGATAAAAATAGAGCCATGAACGTGGGTAGAGAGATGGCTAGATCAAGACTTGCGTAGTGTCTCCAAGGCTCCATGACCAAACATCCTGAGCAACACTGTGCAAGTTAATTAACCCCTGAGAATTTATTTTCTCTAAATTGAGCGTAAAAGCAGTTTTCTGCTTCACGGAAGTGTTTGAGATTACATAATTGCCAGGTAGTACTTTGATTAATCTTCTCAAGTTGAAGGTGGCATAGGAGTGTGAAGCACTCTTGTAATTTAAAACGTAATCATCTGCAGCTTAAGGAATGCCCTTGGTGGCCTACAGAGAGAGAGGAATCTCACTGAGGGAACCCGTTGAGGAGTCTTCTGGTGCTAATAGGTAGCTGCTGATGGGTCAGGGAGTGGCACAGATCCCCAGTGCTCTTCAGCTTCACACCAGAGGAGGATGTGGACCATTACTTTCCAAACATTAAGATGAATCATTTCAAAGTGCACACTTGAGTGACATATGTCCGGGCTCAATGATTATTTACAAGTATTGAATAAGGCTTAGGCGTGGCAGAGATAAGTAATCGTATTTTTTCATAAATATATATGAATAGCTGTGTATGTATTTGTGAAGCAATTGATTTTGAGGAAAAAGTACCAAATGCATCAAATAAATTACTGAAGAAGTTGAGTGAAATTCACCAGCCAATGTCAGGTATAAATTAGACCACGACCACTTTTGACTAAATCCTCTGCTATGTGGTTTACCAATTCTAAGCACCATCTTCCACATAACAGCATTTAACAGGTAATTTAACATAGTTATGTCCCCTTGATTCTGTAAAACAAGCAATAGTCATTAGCGTTATTTTCAAGAAAAATCCCAGAGGTTAATAAGCATGCAATTATTTTATATCCGTGGGCCTGTTAACCTATCCTGTCTTGCAGGATTTATGCACAAAACTCAGTGGGAGTTTTCTGGGAAGATTTGCATGTCTAGTGCCCCTTAGAGTTAATAGGAAGTGTGTGTATAAATGCCTTCTACACAGACAGGGAATAACCTTTCTTTGAAGACTCTAAAGAAAATTTCTAGTTTGCTCTTACTCTAGTGTTCTAAACCCAACAGACAGTCCAGAGATTTGTCCTATTCTTTATCTGTTGCACTAAAATCTTTGGCTCAGAAAACTGTCTTCCCAAGTCTTTTTTTCTTCTTTCTCTTACTGCTTATTCTTCTCCTCCCACTTCTCTTTCTTTACTAGATGGACAACTTAATAATCTCTGCCAGTGCAAGAAACATTGCTCTTTTCCCCTCAGCAGTGTTATACTCTTTCAAGCCAGAAGAAAACCAAGGAAATAACTCTGTTCACCTTGGTTCTCAATGCAACAAGTAATAGAGTGGTGCAATTCCTTCTCAAAGGAGGCTGTTGTTGCAAGATGGCGATTAAGAGCGGACAAGTACTTATTGGAAACCCTTTGAGGGTTATTAGATAGGCAAATGACATAAGGATCGGGAAATCCCTGAACTTGAGCATAGCTGGCAACTGGAAGAACACACTCAGAAGTGCTACAAATGATTGCACTCTTTTTCTCTCCTTTGGCTATTTACATATGGTCACTGTTGGAGACAGGATACTGGTCCAAAGCAGTCTGCCTGCTTTTATATGATGTCAGACATTCCAGTATTAGTCCATGTCTTCACTGTGTGCTGGCTCTGTACTTCAGAAGTTTAGTAGATTAAATCTTCAGGGCTGCAGTACTCATGAGGAAGGGAAGGAACTCCCTGACTGTTGTGCCTGGGGTAAGATATGTTGTACTGAGGGGTGCTCCCCCAGTACCTCTAACCTTCCCTGGTTAGTCTGAAGGAGAGAGAGGCAGCATCAGACTGACCCTAAGAAAGGAGGGGAGAGATAAACAGATTCCCTGAGGGATTTTGTAGGTGAGGAGGGGCAGCAGAATAGGGGCTGACACAATGAAAGCAACTGTGAAATCAAGCTGTTAATGAGTGTATGTGCCTTTGCTATGTGTCAGCGAGACTCAGCCCTGCAAACTGTTTCTGAAGAAGGAATAACCAAGGAAAATCAAAGACCAGGAGATTGTTGGAAAGTAGTGGTGGTCTTCTGATGGAAAGTTTGTCTCAGATCTCAAATACCATGTCTTATCTAACATGTTGCTGGTAATTCCTTAAGCAGCAAGCACGATTGAAATATACCAGTTACAGATCCACTGGCCTCGATTGAGCAAAGCTAAATTTTCCTCAAGGTCTTTGATGAAATGTACCAATGCTAGGATTTCAGTGCTACTTTTTTGGCAAAGGCAAGAGAAGACTTCCATACTGGTGCCAGCTATGGAGGTGAGATTTTTCCTGACTTGGTTCTTTCTGGAAATGGAGCTACTGTTTTACCTCCTGTTGCTGAACTGTGGTGTGAGGTTGCTGTGTGAAGCTGAACAGATGCTGTGTGGCATCCTAAATATACCATATGTTGCAATGTGGGGGGATGTTGATTCTTAAATATATAATTTGCAGAGCAATTTAGAAACCTCTTGTGACAAATGATTCAGCTCTTCAGAGCTCCTCTTTCTTGATCTGTGTTTGTATAGCAACTAGCATATAGTGCTGTAGTTCATATTTGGCCCTTTTTGCCTGCAGTATGCTTTGTCCACACTTAACTTGATTTAGTTAACTACTTTGTCACTTTACAGCAAAGCGCATGAATCCTCAGGACAAGGCTACAGGTTATTTCATGTAGAAATCCTGCGCAGCGTAGGATTTGAGAATGTGATTCTGTATGTTTGTTTTATTTTATTATTAAGTGCTCAATTAAAATTTCACAGGTTAGGCGTGGATCTTATAGTGTGTATTTGTACCTTTCCCTTTCCCCATCAAAACTCTGTCCCTCCTTTTTCTTCAGAATAACATAAAAGAAACAGATGCTTTGATTTTTGCTGTTCCCTATAGTATTGCAGAGGGAATGTGTGTCTCCTAAGGCAATGCTTAAGGTTGTTCCAGCAATTGCAGCTTCCAAAGGTTTGCTGCCTTAGAAAGGAAACAGTTTTAAATTTATACAAAAAAAAAAAAACACCAACACTTCTTTTTATATCTTTGGCTCCAAAAATGGATATGTAATTCATTGCACCTGTAGTCAATTATCCATTCAAAACAATTGCTATTTCACAGTGATTAGCCAATTTGCCAATATGAGAGGCAGCTGGGTTTTTCATGGCCAAGTAGTAAAGCACAAAGCAATGAAATCTTCTGAGCCCAAATTCTTCTCTTTTTAAAGCACACAGAGAAATAATCTTTCTGCTTCGAAATAAGACTTCCTTCTAAAATAAAAAGGGCATTATTTCAGGTTTTAAATGGAAAGTTGGGAGTAGTCATTCTGGAGCTTTTTTATGTAAGATGACTGCAGTGGACAGATGTTCTCAGTGGAGACGAATTGCTTTACTCTTTCTAATGGACAATATTAAAACATTTGGGATACTGTGTGTCCTGAACTGCTGTCACACAGGCTCTTGGTGCCTGACTTCTGTAACTTTGTCATTGCTGTCAGGACAAACTTTGTCTGTCCTTGCTGTGCTTTTCAAACCTTTAGCTTTTTCTCCCAGCTACTGAGGTTGAATGTTCAGTTGTTGAAATACGAAGAACTGTTTGTATCTCTTGTGTATTTTATGCATCATATAAAATTCATGTTGAAAAAAATATAACTTTAAGGAAACAACCCAGTCCTGCTTCCACCCTTAGTCATACTGATGTGTAATTGGGTGAACTTCACTAAGTCAGCAGTACTACACAGAAGTAAAATAGGTGAAAATAACTTAGAAAGGAAAACATAGAAGGGACAGACCATAGTGTTTAGATATTGACTTTTCTTTTTAAGAGGTGTAGAGTAATTCACTACAGATAAGTGTTTGATGGAGTCATGGCTCATAGAAGTGGTTTTCCTCCATCTACTCCTTCTGAATTCATTCTCTGCATGGGGTTCACTCTTATTAAAGCTGAGCAATGAGGTTGTAAAGGACAGTTAATGGAGGGAAAGCAACTTCTCTCTCTGTTTGCTTTAACACATTGGTGCAGTTTTAAGGGTGAATTTTACTTCAGAGAGAGATCTCCAGGAGTAGTCACTATTTTCCAGGCAAAAGTAAAGCTTTAATCTCTCATATTTCTCATGAGTTTGATGATCATCAAATCAGACTAGCTTGGTATAATGGAAGATGGCAACTCCATGGGAACAGCCTTGTGTGCTGTTGGAGCGGGTGAGGCTACAGTACTCTTTGGCTGTTGGGCTTGGTAGAAAAATAGTTGTTGTCTGATACTTAGGTCTCAATTCAGTTACCTGAGCATAGGCATCTTGGGCTGTTTGAGATAAGGATACCATAAGGTATCCAAGATGCCTGGATAGGACTAGCAGATTTGATTAAAAAAAACCCCAAAACTGCACAAAAAAAACCCACACCCAAACAAACGAACAAAAACACCAACCCCATAGGATACACATATCTTTCTGTAGCAGCAGCTAGAGATCAGTAGGAGTACCCTGGGTCATGAGCGGTACAATGAAGAGAGGCCATGATATTCTGAGATCTCTTACATGCCTGAACAGTGAATTCCCAGTCGGATAGCTGAGGAAAGATTGCAACTGACCAAGCAGCCAAAAACAGAAGCTAATTTGATGTCAATTGCATTAATTTCAGAACTCTTGTCACGAGAGATTAAAATAAAGAGCAAGATCCTAGGCGTCAGTGAAATGCATAACCTTCAGTGTGAGATGGGATTCAATACCTGGTGCCTGACACCACGTGAAAACCTGATGGTATTTTTCAGACCTGGTAATCAAGAATGAATCTAGTTTTCTGTATTTGATTGAATACTCCCCTGATAATTTTTCCCCCATTGCTTTTGAAATCATATAGAATAGATCACTACTAGCAATGGATGAACTTCAAGGGCTGCTGAAACTGAGCTCCACTTACAGGGTTTTTTTGAGGCTTATTGAAGCTTTCAAAATTATTGCGGCAGTCTCGCAAGGACAAAATGAGAAAAGGTGCTTCATGATTTCCTTCTAGAAGGAAATACTTTAAGATACCTTCTTTTTATGATCTTTTGGGGTTTTTCTTCTCAAGAAATTGGAAGTATAATGACATTAAAGCATAATAACATAAAATGTAATTAAACTTATTTTTGAAAAATACCATAGACTGTGGTTCAGATTTGGTTTCCATTTAGTGCAGTATGGCTACTGTTCTTCTTAGAACAATTTCCCTCTCTATGCAAATCATGCAGTAAGTCAGCTTTTAGGAAAGGCAGTATAAGTTCTTGTCTTGATAAGAAAGATGTAATCAACATTTGAATCTCAGCATGGTAGAGTCAATGGGAGGAAAACTCTGCCTGCCATAGCAAGCACAGGATCATCGTTGCTTGAACAGTTCAAACACCAGGAAGTTGCATGGTCTAAACAGTAGAAGTCTTTCATCAGTGCCGAGTCCTCACTGCTAACAAAGATGACAAAATTAAAAGGATGTCTTACTTCTCTTTTTTTCCTCCTCAGCCACCTACTTGCTTGTTTCTCTGATCTACATCCTAAAGAAGAGATTGTTCAAAATCACTTTAAGATATGACAAGATAGCAGCAGATCTACAGCTGAAGTATTACATTCAGTAGATGCATTTCCAGTCTTCTTATAAAGCCAACACAGGAAAAATTGCACAAAAAGTTTTGCAGTGATTATAAGACAAAAAGTTCCCACCTTTCATTTTCTATAGCAAAACTGACAAGAACTATTTTGGTAGCTAAAAACCGTGATATAATAGATGACACTTTCTTCTTTGAGATGTCCTTTCTACATTTTAACATGAAATTTGAACTACGGAACTTCTGCTGCAGAGTTCGATACGAGTGTTGTCAATCTCAAGGATTCATAATCACGAATGAAGCTCAAAAATGGTGTTGAGTTAAAATACACATGCATGCATGCATTCATACATACACTTGACTGCATTACAGAAGCAATAAGTAGTGGGGACATGGGAGGGATTTACTAAGCCTTCTAGTTTTAGAACTTTTAGAACACACTCATTTTATAGGTTTAAGCTTTTCTCATCAACTGTGGAGAGTATAAATTTTTTTATAAAATAAAACAATATTCTCGTGTGATTTTAGCTGTAAGATCCATCCTCAGTATAGCAAAAATGCCCAGTGCTGTGATAAAGTCATGAACGCTGGCAACCCCACATCTTCTGAGCAAAGCCAAGACCCTATGTCTTAATGTGATAGACTGTAATAATTACTGATAATAATTCAGGAAAGCTGCTTTACTAGAGATATAGGACGCAATAAAAATAAAGTGAATCATCTAACAAGATATTTTGCTACTCAGCTGATGTTTGCAAACATATATATGTTTAAACAATACAAATAAATATGTACATACTATCTATATATATGTAGATGAGTATGATGAGGCGTATAAATATATATGACATAGCAGTAAGGTGTCTTACGTTAAAGAAGAGTTTCCCTACTGAAAAGAAGTGGTGAATATATGTTTCCTGGATGTAACAGAATTTAGTGAATGGATGTGATAATCAAGTGCTTCTCCTCTTGAGCAAGGAGAGGTAAAAGTCCCATTTTAATATTTTTCAAAATCAGGATTTAAAATAAAGAATTAAATGTAAAAAAGAGGGTGATAGTAACAAAAGGATATTGGGTAAGGAGGATGAAGGGCATCTTATGAATGTGGTCCTTTGGAAGTACGGGAGACATTATTACATAGTACAGCTCAGTTCTTGACTCATTTTTGCAGATATTCTTGAATTCTACTACAGTGAAAAGGTAATCCTGCTTTGGAAAGAAACCAAATGTATTTGTTCTTCCTCAAATCAAAATTTCTCCATCAGTATCCATGAGGCATCAGAAGTCCTTAGTCCTTTGATTCTTTTCACAGCTGGGAACAAGGAAACACCTGTACCATTTTTGTTTGCATTCCCTTTCCTGTACCTTTCAGGAAATAAAGAGCAGGTTTTGTCTGCTCGAGCATCTCAGGGAAACTATTCTGTGGATGACTTTCTTCAATGGTAATCTAAGGTTCTCTGTCCATACTACCCAGAGAAAATACAGGAGAAAATCCTAGCTCCAATCATGCTCTCTTCACACTAGGTTACTTTTTCTTACTACAATAACTGGGCTTTGACCTCTTTTCCATTTAAAATGTAGCTGCTGAGTTCTCTTTTGCCTGTTGCTCCGATGCTCTGAGCATATAACTCTTTTTTCTCTTTCTTTTTTTTCTCTTTCTTCCTATTTCACTCGCTGCTCTACCTTTTCCTATTCCTCACTGCACAATCTGTTTTACCTTGAAGGTCGTTCACAGCTCTCTCTCCCTCTCTCCTTGTCTAGTGGAGTCTCTTATCTCAGAACATTAATTTAGCTTGACTACAGTGAGTGAAAGTAATAAAAAATAATTGCTTATTTGCAATACTCCTAATCAAGGTTGTATTCATATGTCTTTCTCTTTAGAGCTATAAGGTAATAAAAAAAGTGGCTTTCTATGAAATGTGTTGGAATCCATTGAATCCGTCACTAGATAAATATTATACACAAAGATTTTAGCTTTTCTTACACTGAAAGTGTGGAAATGCTAAACTTTACTTCAGAAATAGTAGGATGTCCACCTACTAAAGATGAGTTCCAATTTAGTTCTTGCTTCTCACAGCAGAGTTGTCTAAGATCGGCATTTGTGATTAAAATGGATATTTAACAGTATGAATAATAATACTTTTGTGTAGGTTGGTGAAGTCAAAACTACTATGAAAGATCTAGATTTTAATTTCCTGCATTTTTAACCATTTAAATTGTGATCAGGACACAGCAGTAAAAATGATATTGCGTTTAGATGCTGTCTTTCTAGACAAAGACTTCACTGTCCTTCCAGAGCTGCATGGTCAAAATTATGGCCAACTTTTACACTAGAGTTCCTGGTCTTCTCTTGAATTATTCCAACTGGAGAAGAAACTGAGGAATGAGTTAATTGTCTTCATAGCTGAGTTTTTGTTATTTGGGGTAGACAGTCTCTTTCTCTGTTTCTTTCTAAAGGCTTTGACATAGGAGGAATAAAAAAAAATCCCAAAGACATTTTTCCAGGATGCAGCACCAACTCTCCGTCAGCAGCATGGCTTACATTTTCTGCTTTTTCTGAAGGCCAGACTGGTAACATTAGAGTCGAGGTGGTGGTAGGCTTTAGTCTCAGTCTCTTCTTTTTCACTGTTGCTCAATTTTCATCACTTCTCAGACTTTACTTCACACAAAAGGATACTCTGAAATGCTCTTCTTCATGTCAGTCCTTCATTTTTCCCAGCAGCCTTGCATTCACCTTTGAGTGGAAAAATGTACCTAACTTCTCTCTTATGCTAAATAAATACACTAGTTTCAATGTGGTTTAAACCAGTCCACATCAGAAACCTAATGCCAACGCTACACCATTCTTACATGCCTACAGTATTTTGCAATCCTAAAAATTTAAGTGTAAAATAATGAGCATTTTCTATTATCTCAATGTTACAACTGCAGACTCATATAACTTTATCCCTTTCTTGCCTTGCCCTACCCTTCATTACCTTGGAGATTTCTCCTCAGTGCACAGCAGTTATATAGAAGGGATTATTTTGCAATTGTAGTTGTATCTTGGTAATCTTCAAGCAAAAAATAATACCACTTTTTAAGCAATTGGGAACTATTTTACTCTCCTATAAATCAAAATAGGTGACCAGATTTTAGTCTATTTCACTGAAAAAAAAACCCCATCATTCTAGGACTGAGACCAAGAATGAAAAACTCATCTGGAAATAGTGTTGTTTTTCAGAAAAGTAAAAGAACATGAAAAGCAGAAAGAAGCCTTCAAATAACCTTATCTACAGAATGAAGCAAAGTAATGTCTTCCTGAGTCCTCTTTGAGCTATAACTCTTTTAATGAAGGATGAAGCAAACCGTAACATGTTACCTTTGGCTTTATGGTGTTCTTTGTGTGTTGTTGCTGACTTCTCAGTAGCTTTAGGTATGTTCTTGTTTAATGTCAGTATTAAGCCTCTTGTTCACCTCATTAGAAGCAGCCGTTCATCCTGGCTCTTTGACAAGGTGATTCCATGAGTTTTGTTGTGCTGAGCAGGAGCCAGACTCTGCAAATTTTTCTTACTGGCACAAATAATTTTCTTGCAGAGTCCATTATTATGCTACTGAACAAGTGATAAAGTAATACCATTTGGTCCCACAGTTGAAGCATAGCTATACCCAAGATGATAACTGCTTGAGAAAATTCAACAGTACTGTGTAAAAATTTAGATTCTGAAATTATGCTAAGTGAATGGACTTCACTATAACGTAGTTGGTTTGCCACACTAGTGTATTGGGCTTGCGTGGCAAGGTTTTGGTAGCAGGGGACCTACAGGGGGGTGGCTCCTGTGAGGAGCTGCCAGAAGCTTCCCCCATGTCCGAAGGAGCCAATGC
>NW_009632847.1:33234-61464 GCF_000690535.1 Cariama cristata | reverse complement strand
GCCTCTGCAGACACCCGGGTGGGTGCAGCAGGAGGGGAGGGGGTGCTGCAGGTGCCAGAGCAGAGATTCCCTGCAAGCCCGTGGGAAGGGCTTATGTTGGAGAAGTCCATGGAGGACTGTCTGCTGTGGGAGGGACCTCAGGCTGGAGCAGGGGCAGAGGGTGAGGAGTCCTCCCCTGAGGAGGAAGGAGCAGCAGAGACAGCGGGTGATGGACTGACCCCAACCCCCAGTCCCCGTCCCTTTGTGCTGCTGCGGGAGAAGGAGGTAGAGAAATTGGGACTAAAGTTCAGCCCAGAAAGAAAGGAGGGGTGAGAGAAGGTGGTTTTGAGATTTAGTTTATATTTCTCATTATTCTACTCTGATTTGATTGGTAATAAATTAAACTGATTTCCCTAAGTCAAGTCTGTTTTGCCCAAGATTGTAATTGCTGAGTGATCTCTCCCTGTCCTTATCTCGACCCATGAGCCTTTCGTTATATTTTCTCTCCTCTGTCCAGCTGAGGAGGGCAGTGATAGAGTGGCTTTGGTGGGCACATGGCCTCCAGCCAGGGTGAACCCACCAGAACCGGTTTTGCACTATGACCTAACCATGGTAAGGTAATGAATTGTCCTTATCCACTTGAGGATTAACTAATTCTGGTCTGATTTCTTGAGAAACACTGCCACCCCGAAAGCTACCAAGCCAATTTTGTCCCTCGCATCAGGTACTGCAGGAAAGGAGGGACCCATAGAACTACACCTAAGTAAACGCAGGCACAGCAGATGGATCTTGAGCTGTCTTTTCTGCCATTGAGCTGTATATAACAGGAGAATTTCCTAATGTTGCTGCTGAAATCCTATTTGCACAATGTAACATTTTCCTTTTGGTTTAGGTATAAAAGACATAAAACTCAAGGTGGTGAAATTAACGTTTACAGGGTTGGTTTGGGTTTTTTTGAACCCTAGGGGAAAAGAATACCAGAGTTAAGGTTTCCTTTCTTTTTCTTTAAGCTATATTGTTAGTCATAAGAAAAGTATGATGGCAACTTGTGATCTTTTGTAACTCTTGCTGTAACACCTACAGAGAACAATGTAAAGCAAGGATGCAGTGACATGCCTTAAATTAGATCTCACTTTAGCAAGCTTCAAGAGGGTATTTTATAGTAGCACAATTTCAAAAAGCAATACATTCCATGGACTTTTTTATAATAAATGGTAATTTCGTGGCTGGCAATTCCCAGTATCCCCTCTGCTATTATTTTAGCAGCAGTACATCTTTGAATAAAATATTTCCTCCCTGAGAGTGCCTCAGATTCTTCTTGCAGTCTGGTCACAACCCAGACTGGAAAGTGCAAGCCCCTGGCTTATGCCAGGAAACACAGCATCGCAAGTGGTTGTTCTTGGCCACGCTCTGCTGTCAACATACATTCCATTGATTGGTGTTAAAGTGGTCTTTATACAGCAAATACAGAATAAAAGAGTATAAAGTTTTTTCCAGTGAAGTTTTGATACTGATGAACAGTTTAAGACGCTGTCTTAATGCAAACAATATTTGCAAACCATTAGTGAGATGAGGTGAAAAAAAAAATACAACCAAAATTCAAAACACATCATTCTGTTAGTTATGGACTTTCCAACTTCTGTTTAGCAAAGGGTAATGCAGTAGCACAAGCACCATATTTCCCAATGTCAGTCCTTTTGCTGAGTTACACATTAACTTTCAGGTCCCAAATGAGAAAAGGCTAACTTCTTGTTACTTTTTATTGGTGGATGCAAATGACTTTGATTCAGCAAGTTATTTGAGCACACAATTGGCCATTGAGGTAAATGGGACTTACTCACCCGCTTAAAACTAAACGTGCCCTGCAGTCTGAACACTGTAACAGTGAGATATTAAAAATAGATTTAGGGTACAGCAGTAGAAAAGTTGAGACCATCACCATCTGAAGTACAGAAAGAATTGAGAAGCAAAGGAACAAATCCAGCATACGATGTTTAATACCTTTAGGCGTGATGGGATAATAAGTAAGTTATTGTTTTCTGAGCCATTAAAGGGATGCATTGGTTTTAGAGATGTTCTTATTTCTAGTGAAATTTTAGTTTTCACAGGAAATACAGGCAGACTCTTCCTATGGCTTGCAATGTGTTTGCTAGAAACAGCCATCTGCTTCTCCTGCTTTCTCCTAAGGGGAATAAATTCCTTACATCTGGCCTGTATAATAGGACTTAGTGCCAGATCCAAGACCCAATGAAGTTAAATGATGTCTTTCCCTTAGTCAGGAAAAAATCAGGATTGTATTGCTTTTATAGCTAACATCTCCTGCTGCTTTTGCTGTTTTTTGTTTTGAGACTTACCCTATTCCAGATAATAGGCAGATGTTGCTGCCCGTATATCCTTATTTCTAGATTTATACACAGGAATTCTCTTACCTTGCTGGCATAGATGCTCAGTACTATCCATTTTCCAAAGAGCTTTTAAAAACTTTTAATTGCCTTAGTCTTAGAAACAAAACTGCTTAGAAAATCCAAAAATTGACAACCAGGTGGTAACTTAAAGCTTTCTAGTTTTTCCAGTTTCTTTGTTTATTTTCTATTCAGATAATTATTTCTAATTTCTTTCAGCTTTAGATTTTTCTGTCACTTTTTTGTTTATATTGTTAATCTCGTTCTCTGTGTGTTTTGTCTATCGGTCAGCTCTAGAAGTACAGGAGCCTCACACAGTCATTTATTCATCAGTGAACTTCACTTTTTCTCTGCTGAGGACCTAGATTTTGCAGATAATTTCAGATACATGTAGGACAGAAATATTCCCTAGGGAGAGAAATCCCTAGGATTTTCCTCGCTCCTGTAATACCTTCTGTGGGCAAGACCAGGTATCCGTTTTAGTATAGTGGCAGATCTGTGCCAGTCTTAGGTTTCTCCTTTAGTTTTTTTATAGCAGTTGGTAAAAGATATAGACACATGTGTCTGTCTTAACACAGGGAAAAAAAAAAAAAAGTCTTATGTATCTAAGAAGATTTTATACCCAACCAGTACTGTTGAGTTGATTGCAGAAGTAGGTGGGGAGATAAAATCAACCAAAAAGTTACTGAAATATAGCATAGTGCAGTATAATGCTATTGCCATTGACAATACTCTGTGTGCTTCTGTTATACACCTACTCATACGTATTCAACAATTAATGAGTTTGCTGAAAACTTTGCTGATTCCAGAGATGTTTTTTTAGAAAAGGATGGATGGTAGCAGGGTATGGAATGGCTTCTGCATAGTAAATAAATGAAGATGCTGCCTAAAACCCAGAAAACTAAGGGGACCTATGGCAAAAGTTTATAATATCATGGGTAGCTGGGGAAGGAGGAGGGGAGAATGACTGCTTACTTGAGGAGAGCAAACAGAACTGGCCTGAGGCAGGCTAAGGCAAACAGAGAAAGTCCTCCTCACAATTGTATTTCAGCTATTGAGTTCATACCCATGGGATGTCAGGGACGCTGAAGGCTTACATTGGTTCAAAAAGAAATTAGAGTCATTTGTGGAAGAAAAATCTGTTGGGGGTATTAAACACAAAGTCAGTGACCTCTAAAGCAGCAAGTTCTTGAGCCAAAAATTTTCCAGGAAGTGAAGAAATAATACTGAAGTGTCATGGTATGTTTATGCTGTTCCTAAAGCATCTACTTGCTTAAGTATCTACTGTTGTTCACAGTTGGAGGAATAGTACTGGGCCAGATGGGTCTTTAGTCTGACCTGTTTCAGTTGTTTTTATGTTCTTAAATAAAGTGCATGCTAAAAGTGTTAGCAGCTGCCTGGATTTGTGGCTTCCCTGATGCAGAATTGGTACCTTTAATGGGACCCTGGGAAGGAGCCACCTCAGACTCAGCTTTAAGCCAGGCAGCAGGTAGAAAATGATAATTCAGAACATTATTGAGGATTTTGGAGGAGTTACAAATGATTAGTGAATTGGAAATGTGTAGTAAATAAAATAATCCGAAGGACTTGAAATCAGAAAAATAATTTTCCATGATATCTAGCCTATAAAATCAAGATCAGACTTCATCATGTAATGCAATGCAGTGTTTCCTGAGCAGTAAGGATCTGGTATCTGGTTTTAGGATTGGAAACGGATGCTGCAAGTGTATTGTATTTTAGTACTTGTCACTATTTGTCCTTTTTCTAGGACTGTCTGATAACTTAGTACGTAATAAGTTCTCGTTATCTAATGAAATCATGTGGAAATTGTTTCTTGAATTCAGCAGATTCATCCCTAAATGCTTTGGTCATTCTTTTCAGAGAGTCAGTGGTAATTTGTTGTCAGTCCAGATCTAATACACATCTCTGAATGTCCATTGGGATTATCATTCTGTTCCTTCAAGACAGTCTTCACTAGCAGAGAACGCAATTATTAGCATTTAAATAGTAGTTTACTTTGATGTAAACAGTAATAAGCACCCTCTACAAGAACATTCGTTACTGCCTTTCTTCCTTGATTGTATGAATGTAACCATAAAAGCTTCATAGCACCTTTATGTGTGCATTTGCTACTATTGTTTTTTTCCTTTTAAATAGTGATTTATTACATTTGTGACATATTCAAAGAATATATCCTTTTTTTGATTTGGGTTTCCAAACTAGATGTTGATGTTAAATATGTACGTGTGTATATGTGTGTTGCTGCCTCCTGCATGGAGATTTCTGTTTCTGATTTTGGATAATCTAACCAGTGCTGCTAAAACTGATTGTGTGTCTATTTATTTAGGAGACTGGTGCTCTGGTTTAGAGCAGCTATGTAATGCCATGGAGTGTGAAAGCAGACGTCAGGGTGGTATCTGACATGAAAGTGTTTTTCTGTACCTTGTGCTGCAAATGCACAGGATATGTTCCAACATTGCTCCTCTCTTCCATTCAACTGTACTTCAGGTACTTCATGAACTCCTCTTCGTGCTTTCTTTAATGTGTTCTTGAATGAAACCAGTCCCTCCATCCTCTACACCAAAACACTGCCCTCTGCTTATTCATATCTCACCTCAAGGTGCGTTGAATTTGAAGGGCTCTTACTAATCCTTAAGTAGAGAAAGTATGTGAAGGATGGGACATTCTACATTTTGTGGAGAGTGCCAACTTGTGAAAGACTTACCCAGTGTCGTAGGCACGTGAAGTCTTGCAGTAGTGCTTACGCCTTGACCTGTGTCTGGACTGTCACTTCTGCTTTTACCTTTGAGGATAAGTGAGGTACCTTTTCCTCTGAAAGCTCCAGTGTAATAACTGTTTCCAGAAAAACAGGCTTTTAAATTTTCCTCATGTCCAACCAGAAAGAGGAGCTTGCTGTGGTAACCAGTACTGCAGGGTACAGTCAGCATCAAGTCCCTCCAGCTCTGTAAGCTCCCTTAGTGATCTCTGGTGGCTGTTTAGTAATCCAAAATTTTTTTTCCCCCTCCATGTATGCTAAATGACAGATTCCTACCTTCCATGCTATCACCCTGGAGAGTCCTTCTGAAAGTATGGCACCGTTTCATCAGTCACTGCAAACACTGCTTAGATGTGTCACATTTCATAGTGTGAAACTTGTCAGAGACTCTTGGGTATGAGGCTTTGCAGGAGCTGGTAACCAAAGAAAGCGAGTGGGAAGGATGCCCTAGTACCTTGTTAACCTGCTCAGGCTTCCCTTGAACATTCACTGTCCTTCTGCGCTGCTGGGCTGGTCTTGCTTCATATGTCTGAAACTCCTTACAGTTAAGGTGGGAGACCCATAACACAAGTTACTAACTTAGTAGAATAAGTGCAGAAAAGCATTAGTAATGATCACTCTTTTGGTGCTTCTGTTGAGTATTACTACAAAACAGAACACATTGTGTGGATATGCTTCCGTGTCTTGCTATGATTTCAAAGAACACTCACTTGTCTCTCTGTATCTAACATTTTTATTCCAACCACTGTTTTTTGAAATAGGAAAAAAAAAAAAAGCTTGAACTCTCCTTCTTATTGCTGTTTTGCTTAAAATATTTATCTTAGGTATTTCCCTCCATCGCAGCAGAACATCTGAGTCTTCCAACCTGGAAAGGTCTTATAAGAAAGCATTTTCATATAGAAAACATGTTGATGACAGTATTTTATGCAATTGAGTCAATTAATGTAAGTGAACAGGCCACAGTTTTTAAAAACTTTTAAAAGTTTAAATTACCAGAACTGCATTTGTAAACAAATCGGGAGTACAAAGGGACAATGGATATGAAAGTGTGATGAAGGCACAGAGATTGGATTAGATAAGAAAATTTTATTTCTCATGCTAGAATTGTATTGCTTTCTGTTTTCAATAGTACATAATAGATATCGGGGGTCACAGAATCACAGAATAACCTGACTGGGAAGGGACCTATGAGAATCAATAAGTCCAACTCCTGCCTCTACACAGGGCAACCTAAAAGTTAAGGTCTAAGAGCGTTGTCCAAACGCTTGAACACTGACAGGTTTGTGGCCTTGACCACTTCCCTGGGGAGCTTGATCCAGTGCTTGACCAGCCTCTCAGTGAAGAACTTTTTCCTAATATCCCACCTGAACTTCCCCTGACGCAGCCTTAGGCCATCCCCTCGTGTCCTATCACCGGACACCAGAGAGAAGAGAGGAGCACCTCCCTCTCTGCTCCCCCTCGTGAGGGAGTTGTGGGCAGCGAGGAGGTCACCACTCAGTCACCTCCTCTCTACACTGAGCAAACCTAGTATCCTCTAGATACTAGGGTCAGATTCATTTGTGCTCTAACTCTGTTAGTTTCAAAAGCTTGAAGCAAGGATGTATTTGGCCCTTTGTATTTAGTATTTTACTAACCGAAATACAACAAAAATCTTTGGGTTTTTTCAATTAAATGGATAAATAACGTTAATACTATGAAAGAAATTTGCATTTATATAGCACTTCCCATTGACAAAGGATCTCAAAGTGATTTTCTGATTATCATATAAATTTCTAATTAAGAATTCTTTTTCTGATTATTTCTGCTTAAATGTCTGTCTTTTTAATCACCAGAACTTCAGGCTACAGTATATTAAGTGTGTCATATTCCAATCTACGCCCTTACAAATTATGAACTAGATTTGCAACCTCCTACTGTGCTAGCTGAATCCTTACTCGAATGGGTAATCCCACTGAATTCAATGAAGCTACTCACATAATTGTTCAGTAGTGTATTAAAATATTGCATAGCTTAGACCTATGCACATCTGAGGCAATTCCATCTTTATAAATTTAGTAAACCATAATGTAATGCCACTAGAAAAATGTTAGCTCATTTTTCATCTGGAACCTAACAGAAAAATTAAATCCTGAAAAGGGGAAGATCCTTCTCCAAAACATGTGTCAGTCCTCATGTTCTGTTAGTTGTTATTGGGCAATGTTGGGGGTGGCAGAAGTGGTGTTTCTGACTTGCTGCACAGAAACATGAATTATTTTAGACTCTTGTCCTCGAATAAGGAGCACCAAGTCTGCTGTAAACTATTATTACAAAGTATCATCGTGTATTACAACTTTTTATGTGCGTATTTCTAGTTTGCAGATGTAGGTGGAGAAGGAGTCAGATACTCAATTTGTTTCTGTGAAAGTTTCTCCTTAAGTTTTCTGCACAGATCTAAATGAGAGAGGCAGTTCCACCAGGAATATATGGATGAACAAGAGTCTTCCTTGCTCCCCATCATCTAGAATAACTGCTTGTAAAAAAAATGAAATGCTAAAACCTAAATGGGGTGCAAAAATTGTCAGTAGCTCATTAAAATGGAAGCACAAAATGTTACTTTTGGCTTTTAACAACAGTGTTTTAAAACCAAATTTCAAATTGAACTTTGCACTTGAAACATTCTGCATGTTTTAATCTCTGTAAAGTTCTTCAGTGTGTTCAGAAGAAAAATTAGTATCTTACCACAAAGGCACTGTAGTAGGAAAAAAACAGAAGTATTTACGCAATCAATGGGTATTGCTGTCACCTTTCAGAGCTTTTCATCACTTTTCTCTGCGATCTATCAGTTCTGTGTTTTCACATAACACTTTCACTTTTACCTCATCCCACCCACTGGAGAGCTCTTATGGAGCCCCTCATCCATAGGGACACCTTTGTGAGCAGATTGCCTTCTGACTTCAAACACCCTCATCTCCGCACGTCTGCTCCATGTGCCATCCCTCCCAGAGCCAATGTAATCTCTTATTCACAAGCGTCGTGTTTGCTGAATTCAACAAAACTGTTCTGGATTTGCCATCAGGGCAACATGTCATACATTCGTTTTGCAGGAGAAGTTGTATGAAGTAGGAATAGATTTTACACTGATACTCTTCCGTGTGTCCTACGTGCCTAATCAGTGTCAGAGGTGTGCCTTGGTAATGAATAGCAAAGGAACTGGCATTGCTGTCTGTAGCATCTTGTTTTGAATGAAAATCGGCCACAATATTTGTGTGAGGTGTCTTCCTATGCTAGACATGTGGAAATGAGAGGCTCTGAGTGACTTTGCAATGGAGAGAATCTCTCTTCCAGACAAATAAAGGAGACTGGGGGTGGAAGAAAAGCTGCAAGGGAATTAGTGTATTAAGAACCTTTATGAACTGAAGCAGTGACTGTCAATACTCCTCCTCCATTTGATTTTACTTTAGGTCCTGCCCTCTCCAAGTCCTGCTTAGAGATGGCAACCCCCTTCTTTTCTCCAGGTAAATTCCTCTTTTCTTTAAGTGGTGCCTCTGCATCGCTTCTCTCTCCTGAGGCAGACTGCAGAAACTAGAAGCTCCTTTGTCTTTAATATGCAGGTGAGGTGCTGTACGGAGACATCAAATTACTAATGCAGAGCTAAGAACAAGATATGATTCATTCATTCTTAGTCTTTCTAGTCCTGCACAATTGTCTGATCAAGGTGATATTCAAGGAGCATAGTTTTACACAGTAACAATAATTTTTATGTAATTTTTTTCAAACATTTTGTATTTTAATGTTGATGCTAATTTTTGCAGGAGAAGGTACACGTACTTTGACAAATGAGGTGGCGAAGCAAATCATTCACCAGGTCTCCCTCATCTCTCACAAGCATCAGAATAACTGTCAAAGTTTCCAAGGCTGGAAACCAGTTTGATTTCTGGCATTTTGTGCATTAAGGTATATATAACCGCAGCAAATGGGATACGCTGCAGAGATCCCTGAGCTAGTACCCAAAAAGCTGGCTTCAAAACTGGGAGCAGACCTCACCTGATGGGTGCGTGCCTCCATTTGATGGTGCACCTGAACTAACTGCCTCTTCAGCAAGGCAGTGATGCTAGGCTAAGATGGCTGTAATGCTCCGGGCATTTATTTTAGTACAGTGCCACGTTGTGCTTCATAGATGTATCGGCTCTTCTGGAGATAGCTGCAGGTATTGGTATCTAATCCATCACATCATTGAAATCACCCTAAAAGCACAGAAAAGGTCTTTCTTCCACTGAAAACTTTATGTTTTGCCACGGAGTTTATGGAAGGCAAAATCAGACCATTGAGACCAAGAGATATTTATGGGGGAGCAGTATTTAACGACTTTTTTGGGGTTTGAGGAATTTCTTACTGGAAAGCATGTTGCATGAGGGTGTAATTAAAAGGACATTGTCTTTCAGAGAAGAGGCAGAGACTAATGAGTCAAAACAGAATGATGGATTACACAGGCAAGGACAAGATGCATTTGCCTGGTGTTACAGAGAAATGACATCAGGGAGCTGTGAGCACTGCAATAAGATAAACTCAACAGGTTTGTTTAATTATTATAGGCATGAATGAGTAAAAAAAGCATTAAGTAGACATGTGCAAAAATTGTAATAAGAGTGTCAGGAGTATGCTGGGATATCAAAGTTCCCTGGTCTGTGCTTATTCCATTTTACTCTGTGGACTAAGTTTACAGTTCATTTTTTGGCAGTTATAAACATTAATTGAAATGCCAGTTTAGAGAGCAGCTACACTGTTTTTAAGGTCTCCAGGAGAAGTTTATGATGGAATTAACTCTCTTGCTAGTGAGATGGGAAGAGCTGCTGGGTTAAGTATATCATTGCATGTGAGCTGTGCAGCTGCGCAAAGTTTATACCGGTCAATCAATAGTTTTGATGTGCTTTTATGAAACAAAAGAAAGGAAGAAAGAAGCCAATGTTTTCAATTTGCAAAAGGTCCTCTTAAATAGCAGCCTTTAAATTATTTGCTTTGATTGGTTTGTATCTGTAGAAGACCAGATAAACAATTTGGGATTTTGGTACATGCTTTTCTAATTTCTATTTCTGATTAGAGAAAGTTCATATTAACTGGGCAAGAAGTGTACGGCAGGCAGGATTTTGATGTTTCCAAAATACAGAATCTCATAGGAACCATGAATCAATTGCAGAACTGAAGTGAACTTTGACTCCAGAAGATTCTGAATGGCACAAGCCTGGATGCAAAATGTTCAGAGGATTTTGAACTGGTAGCAGTAAACCGAATATAATTGTGGGTTATTCCTGACACGGAATATGCCTCTGATTTGGTACAAATTATTGTAATTAATACTGGTTACAAGTATTGAAGGGTGACAGTGGAATAGTTATGGACCAGATCAAAGATACTCTACAGTATCTGAGTAGTGGTCAAAATGACTTTTTTAAAAGGATTAGTCTGTCTCTAAAAATCCATAACGTCTATTTATGGCTCAAATTTTTATTTGTCTCTAGTTAAAGACCTTGTTTCCTTCTTCATTTTTTCCCTTCTTAAACTAGTTTCATCTTGCTATGCTTAACAGAATTACAATCCTTTTTACTCCATACATTTTTCAGAAGATGCATGCATTTTCATACTAATAGCCTGTGCACTGCTAAATAATCCATGCCAGACGTAGTACAGTTAATCTTTCCCTTGTTTCTGACAGAATTAATGGTAAGAACCCATTTTGCTACAGTTGAGTATAATTTCCTATCTGGGGATATAATTATTGTCTGACAAGATATTAAGCAAATATTGAATATTGCGTTGAGAATGAAGCCTTCTAAACAGTTCCTAAATTTACATAAATTATATTGATTAATTAATTTTCTGCTAACAATACAACACGCACAGCTGTGTTCAGTGTAAAAGTTTGCAGTCTGGTAGCATCTTGGAAAGAGCATAGTGGAAACTCTTGAAAAAACAACAGACAAATCCAGGACCCTCATCAGTCAACTGCAGCAAACTGGATCAGAGAGCAGGAGCTCTCTCTGCCCTCATGGTCATTCCTGCCAGGCATGTGGCTTTGCGGCCTGAGCTGGCAGGGAGGAGCATGGGGGAATCTTGGAAATCGTTTTAAAATCCCCAGGGATTTCAGTCTCTGCAACAAACTTGGAACAGTTTGTATGGTGCCTCTTGTTTAATAGCGAGCCTAAGAGTACGATTTTCTTTGCAAATATTTAGCATTCCTGTTGGAGTTGTATGTGTCAGGACCCTGAAAGGTGCTAATCTCCCTTCCTTCCCAGGAAGAGGCATGCAAGCCATATCAGAGCAGGGAGAGCAACTCAGGGAGAGCCTCTGAATATTTTGCTAGGATATGGCTTTGCAGCTGTCATTGGTGTTATGGTGCAGCCACAGGACTGTGTCCGTACAGCCCATTTTAGAATTTAGGAGCAGCTAGGGAGATGATCAAAAGAGAAACTGAGCAGGGAAAGTGTACTTAGGTGCCTTTTTATCCACATGTGCTGTAGTGTATAGGGTAAACAGAGCAAAACAGGGACCGGAGGTCTTTTTATCAGAGTGGGCCAAAAGGATCTCAGAGCTTCAGCCCTTTTTACCTTTAACATGTTTCCTCATATGGCTTGTGTCCTTGAAACAGACTTTACAGCTATCTGAAAATGCCATGTGACAAGGAGTGAATTTACTATGTTATCATTGATAGCTGAAGCCTACTGACCATCAAGAACCCACAGGAGACACTGCCTGGTGGCACCGCACTGCCAGACTAGCCCTCTTCTCTCTCATTCCTTTGAATAGAGGCTACCTTTGAAAAAGGAGAGGCATCAGCTGAATCTACCCTACTTCAGTGACTCCCAGCTTCCCAGAGACCACAGGCACTATGAGGAACACAGCACTAGTTAAAGCAGAGCTTCTTTGAGCCGTAAGCCTTCAGCATACACCAGCAGACTCAGGACTGACGATACCTTCATTTAGAGCAAATCTTTGTGCCATACCATGGCACGTGGCAGGAACATCTTAGCAGTTTTTCATAGTAATGTGCTCCCAACCTAAAGTTTTTGTTTGAAATAGTATCTACCAATCCCTGTCAATAACCCTATTTCTAGGGCATCTTTTTTTTTTTTTTTTTTTTCCAATCTGAATGATATCCTTTTTGTTTCAGGATCAGCTTTTAATTCTCTGGCTTCACTTTCTAATTGATGCCTCTCCCGCGTGTCTTTAATCTTCCTTTTGGCTACCTGGAGACGCCCTTCTGAATTTAAGACCCAATTTAAGTATATTATTTGCCTGTCATCGGACTGATATTTTCCTGTGCTTCAGGATTTGTGCTAAATGAGTAGTGGGTGGACTGGAACCATTTTCCTGGAGGCTAGTTGCATCTGATTGAGCTTAAAAGGTAGTTTAAAGGACTCCCTCCGTTCTTATGCTCTTAACAGTATACACAACATTCTCTTTCTGAAATCTGGATTGCCTGGGTTTGGTTTTTTTTCATGGATTAGTATGTTTGCATGCTGTAAAAGTGGTTGACAGGCTGGAGGATTAGGGTTCAGGAGGGTTTTTTATTGCAGTTATTGATGATGCTCATAGAACCAAAACAGTTCTGAGCTTTTAGAAAATGTTTTCACTGTTCTTTTTTGCTTCCTTGAAGTTCTGGGAGAACAAGAAACCAATTAACCAAACAAAACTACCTCCTTTTAATCAAAAGCACTGTGATCTGGAACTCCTTCTGAGAGAGAGGAAGGAGACAAAGCCAACCAACTTGGTATATGATCATTGTTTTTCAGTGATCTGTCTCTGATGAGGTGAAAGAGTAGAGTAATTTCTGCACAAGAGACACAGGCATCAAATGTGGTTCTTAAAATACATTCTTTTTCTTAAAACACCTCATTGATCCCAGAATCAGCAGGCAGCTGAAAAGCTTATGTTCATGCAAGTGTGTGTTGCCATTACTTTTCATTATGTAGGACTTCTCCCGGGAGCTGTTTTTTTGTGGCTTTTTTTTTCATTATACACTGAAACATACAGTACTTTAGAGCCCTTTGACTGAATATGAATGAAAAGATACCAGGGAATAAAAATCCATGTTGATTTGCTGACTGGAAAAAAAAAAACACAACAGTGTCAGATGGCTACAAGTCTATGGCAGTTCCTCAGGTGAGTTCCTATGCAGACTTGTCTCATATAAAGAGGGATTCACACTTATTTGAAGCTACCAAACCAGCCTGATGCCATTTTTAGACTCTGTGAACTATTGAGTAGAGTTTAAAGTTAGATGAGAAGACTCTGAGGGTGAATGAAATCAAATAATAAGGTAATTAATGCCTGTGTTCTGGGGTCATCTTGGCAGCGCAATGTTTCTAAAGCATCAGCTCTGGAATTTCTCTGCAAAAATCAATGAATCTTTTTTTTTTGGTCATCTTACTTCAGGGACTAGTGTCTATCATCTGAACAGTTGGAAAGGCAGAACAATACTTTCTTCTCACACAGCATATGCTTAGTTGGAATTGTATGGTGACTGCCATTGTCTACAGGGACTGTGGTGACACTTCATCCTCCTGCTAAACAGATACATTCATTTGTTCGCTAGCAGTGAAAGGTCAGATGGGTGGCTGGAAACATCTTTAAGAAAAGGATGGACCCAACAAAAGCAGTGAGTTCGTCTGAGCTCAGGTCATCTGGAGAGTAAAAGGAGAAGAAAAGGGCTCACCGTGACTGCATTTCAATGTAACATAAAAACCCAACAATTTAAAATTTTTCTGAAAGGGATGTATTAGCCAGAGCTAGTATGAAAAATTCAAAAATGTTGGAGGCAAAAGTGTTCTTTCTAGTGTCTCAGTGAAATTTATTTGGTAATGTTTGATGAAACATTGAAGCATAGATGCAGCAAACCCATTTTTCTATTTTTAAAACTTTTCAGGGACTTCTTTATTAGCCTTATAACTGCATGGTCTTCGCTTCCCCGTCTCTTCTTTCCTCTTCTTGCCTCATAACATTGATGTATCTTCCCTCTTAAGTCATTCTCCCTCTGGTAGAAAGTTTGGAGATGAAAAATATGCCTGCTGGAAAGTTTTCTGTGGGAAAAGATGAACTTCAAGATTTTCAGTTAGAAGAATGGGAGGAAGTAGTTCCACAGAATCCCATCGCTCCAGATGGCACAGCAAAGAAGTACTGGGTAAACCAAGGTGTGCTGGGGTCTGCCTTGCTCCTGGTCGGACTGCAAGGGGAGTCTGGAAAAGAGAGTGGGGAAGGATGTGAGGAACTTTGTACTACAGCTCCCATGAGGCCTCATGGGAGCCTGCACTGTCACGAAAAGCACTGGGGACCCAGCCCTAACTGTAACTTTACAGTATTTTTCTTCCAGTTGACACAGTTCATAATGATTTATTCTCTCAAAGGCATTGTTATTTGTGCTTTCTATTTGATTCAGGATAAGAACTAATGATGAAATAGACTTTCTGAAGGCAAAAGCTCTGGTTTTCTGCAATCTCCAATTCTGGTGGTCTTAAATGACACAGTCCAACGTTTGTTTATTTTCTGAGGTCTCCTGTCTCATTTGGTGCAGAAGAGCAGCAGTGAATAAAACAAGATAGTCTTCTGAATTCCTGACATTCATTGAAAAATGGAATTGAGAACCATTTGCAGAAATCAACATTATTTATCATCACCTGTAGAAACCTATATTGTGTGTTTCTAATGAATTTGATCTATTTTTCTCTGTGATCATTTCTTTACTAGTAGAACTGACAGTTTTAAACAATTTTGAATTAAAACAGATCAAGAAATAGAATAAATAGAATGTCTTGCCTACAAATGCTGATCCTGCTCCCTTTACTAAAGCAAAAGAACTTCATAATTCATTCATGCCTGTGCAGTCATGACTTATGGAGCTTTTACACTCATGAGAGAAACATAATACTCACCCTTCATGGGTGAAATATTCTATATGGACTTGGGATTTATTCTCTATTGGTCTCTCTCTTGAAATGCTCATTTTAAAGGTCTGACGAAAAGTTTTGTTCGAGGATTAGATTTCTTTACAGAAATTAGAGCAGTTAATCTCCAGACCACTGACAAAATTTGACCAGTTTCTCTCTCACTGTTTTGGATTATCCTAACATTACAGCTTTATTCCAATTTTCTTCACACTCAGGTTGGACGTGATGTACCAAGACATTATGTACAGGAGTTAGCTGAGGATGCTGTACCTAACTTTTTCTAATATAAAATGCCTGAGTCTCAGTGATTAGGCATTGCCATAATTCTGATATTGAAGAGTTGAAACTTTATCGCTTTGGAGAAAAAATTTTTAATCTGTTTTAGTTCTGTTTCTCACTTTACTGCTGGCAAAAATGTATTGTGTAACACCTCATTAGATAATTACTTGATTACAATTTAATTTCTTTTGCAGAATCTTCCAGAAGTAATGCACTTACAGTCTAAAGCTTTATGTGGATGGTATTATGAAGTTATTGTATTTTAAACAAATTGCATGGATATGATTATTTCATTAAACTACCGATTGTTCTTGTGTGTATGTGTGCTGGCAAGGAAATAATCAGATAATGGATACTAAGGCCACAGTCTGAATTGCACACTACTCCTCAGCCATCTAACCTGTAATTTTAATGCACCATTTTCCCCTTCACTAACACACCCTGCAGTTATATTAAAATTATAGCTAAATTGCACAGAAGTCAGAAAATTCTGAAATGAGGCGCTAGGTAAAACTGGCAGTTCTTTCCATGTGTATAATTAAAACAAATTTTTGCTATTGAAGGAGTGTTACAAAAAAGAGGGAAGAGGTGAGAAAGAGTGAGCTGAGCTTTTTATTTTTGTTGTGCATCATCGGCAAGAAGACTTACTAATTTATTTGTAGTGACACCTGTGTGGTGTCACCATTGACTGGTAAGGTGCTATGAATGTTGAAAAGTCATAATTCTGAAGAGCCTGGAGTTTCACAGTTGGGAATGGTGGACTCGTTCAAGCTCTGGAGCCTTTATTTTCAAAAGACACTTGTTGGGTGAATCCTTGGTGCTTTTGTAGGGGTTTGTAGCTGATTTTGATCCACTTTTTAGGGCAGACTGAATGGTGATGTATGAAGAAGAACCTTGTGTTTTCATGCACAGCCTCATTATGTGCTGCAGAAAGGGGACCATGGTTATGATTCAACGTATGGCTGCATAGCAGTGAGGAAGGGACGTGCCTTGGGGAGGACATTCTGTCTGTCTCTAATCCGTAGGTTTATGATGTGGCATAGGTGAAATGCATGAAGACTGTTCTTAGTGTTGTCAGCACAACAGTTGATTCAGACTGGAGTAGGAGGAAGAAATTTAAAAAAGAAGAGTAGAAAGATATAAGGAAAAAAGGTGACACAATAGAATAGGAATCCTGAAAGTGTAAAAGCCAACATCACGGTCCTTGTTCCCCCTCGCCATTTGAAAATGTCTTTAAACTAACTTAGAAAAGACTGTGTAAAAATATGACATGGAGAAAGCATTAAAAATAAGGTACAGGGCAAGCACTGACAGCAACGAAGGTTGGCCTTGATCTAGGAAGCCACATGAGAAGGAAAAAAGGGGGATAAATAAGATGTACTTATATAGCAAGAATAGAACTGTCGGCTGAAGGTGAAGCAGATGAGGTTCCCTGGTCTCCTGCTTATCTGAGAAACATATTTGTTTAAGGGTCCAGCAGGGAAAACTGACGTTAGTATCAGTTTCTTTGTTAATAGTTAAGTGCTTTTGTTAAGCAAAGGTATTTTGCCTCAAGCAAGCCAAGACTTAAGTAGAGGTGGAGACTGAGCAGCGCTCCTGCCATCCAGATGACAGTCAAAGCAAATTAGTGAGGTGGAAGGAGGAGTAGGGAGGGAGGATGGTGAACCAAGGCTGCCACTTCTGTTCTCTCTTTCTCTTATCTTTCTTTTATAGCTGTTCCTATATCAGCCTGCTCTGGATAAGTTGAGCATATAGTACTACAGTCTGTCATTAGACAATAATCAAATAGTCTTCTGTTTCTTAAGAACAGAAACAATGCTGCAATGCCTATGAAAATTATTACATCTGAGTCTTCTTTCAACCACTCTCTGATTTTTCCTTTAAAATGTGCATCTATTGAACTCAATTATTGCTGAAGGCAGGGAATGAAGAAAACATGATCTGGTGACAGCTGGCTACACTTTGGTTCACATAAAGTGCTCTTAATCCTTGCAACAGCAGTGAGAAGTATGCATTAAAGAAATGGACTGTATCATATGCAGGACTAGTAGCTAAGATTGTAGCTGTGATTGCTCAGTACTTCCTTTTATTATAATAATAGCTTTTATTTCCCTAATTACCTATAACTTTGCTCAAATGTAATCCTGTGGATTGACACTTGTCATGTTAAGCGTATACCTCAGTTGGAGTTATTGAGTTGAAATTTTCAGCAACAACAGTTTAGCCACTTCCAAGAATAAGATTAGGGGAGGAAATTTGTTCAATGCTGTTTTAAAGTTTTATGGCAGCTCCTTTTCGAAATGAGCATATACATGTAAAGGAATCCAGCTGAGGCTACCCTTGTAACCTTTAGTTTGGCTTTTTCCGGCTGCTGAGCGTTTGACTTTCAACCTTGACGTTGTTTAGTACTTCATGTTGGTAATACTATGGAATTTCACAGTGAGTTCCTGCAAAAGCATAGATTTGATCTGAATGTACAGAACACAAATTGCAGAGAAATAAAACTGTCCAGTGCTTTTAAAGGGAATCTTGGTTTTACTTCTGCAGTTCTTCTGCTTTCCTTCTAACAAACACAAATCTATCTCTTAATACGTCTATCTTTGCATTAAAATCTGTTTCTTTTTACTACAATGTCGTGCCTATGCAACTGTACCTGCTGTTTCTTGTCCCAGTTTTTTTATTAGATCTTTGGGAAAAGAGCAAAATAAATTGACTGCAGCTGCTTTTTAAAATATTAGGTTATCTCTGGAAAGTGGTTTTTCTCTTCTCTTGTCACTCAGGCCTGTCTCTTCCATGAGCTTACTGATCATTTTGTTTCTGTTTAAAAATGGACTGTTTCCTCTGTCATCTTCCCTTGACAATGCAAATGGTATGGAAGCTAAACATGAACTTTTCTGTGCTTTGTGCCAAGAATAATAGCAAGCCTTTCCAGAGCAACCTTCTGGAAATCAGGCACAATATCAGATTAAACTACCAAACCTTCACTGGCCATGGAAGTTTTGGTTAGTCCAAGAATCTGTCTCTGCTCTGATTTCAGACTGAAACATGCTTTCTGTAACTACAAGATGGACAGTGTCTATCTTTAGCAGTGCAGATAGGTCAGTGTCTAATTGCCACATTTCCTGACTACTGCTACTGCAATAAATTTTTAAAAACATTGTGCATATCGTATTGACAAACTATATATCTAAATATAATAATTTGATTAAATCCATTTAAAGTTTGGCTGATCAGGCTCTTCCTAAGCTTGTTTTGAAAGATTAGAAAATATTTGTTATTCCATCTTTAGGTCAAAATGAGGCAGAACTGTGGCTGAACACTCAGGATTGTATAAATGTGGAATGCATACTCCTCAGATCTTCCAAGTTCTCTGCCATTAACTTTGACACCGTAATCTGATGTACTTTTCCCATATAAAAGGCTGAGGTATATTTTTTGAAAGAGCCATATTTCATGCTCTTCATGAGACACTTTGGCAAAAATAGTTTTGCCTAATATTGCTTATAATCCCTTGCTTTTTTGCTAACTAAGGTATTGAGGAACACAGAATACAGAGCAAAGTATCAGAAGGATGTAAATCCTTGAAAAGATGAAATTCAAGAAAGAAGTTTCCAAGTGGCCTTTAAACTCAGGTTTCCAAGACTCATTAATAATAAGCAGTGGTCTTTCGGCAGAGCATGCGCGTATGTTGAGAGCAGACGAACCAGCAGGGTTTCCCTAAAGAGTTTTTGCAAAAAATCTCAGGAAGAAAGAGATCAAACCTCTTCCCAGAATTTGTATGATCAGACTGTAAAGACAACGAGATCTACTAGAATCTGTGAGAGCATTACCCTTAGGATTTCTTCATTAACATTTATTCCCCTCTTGAGATTTTGTTTTCAGGAAGGGAGCAGTAGTGGGTTTTATGGAAGGAAAATGTGAAAACATGGAGAGTTCCAGATATTCTGTCTGCAGGAGCTATGGCAATAAGGCACTAAAGTAACTACAGAAGCAAAGAGAAGTCTAGAGGCAAAATGACATAAAATCAGAACTGAAAAAGAGGTAATAAAATGAAGGGGTTGTAGTTTTGGATTTGAGCATTTCTTTGTTACTATCTTCCTTGCTAAAAGCGTGATTACCAACCTTACAGACTGAACTGTGTTAATCAAAAAGAGGTGGTGGTTAGCAGCAGCTGAACAATTGTATGTAAATAGAGTTTTAGTTATTAAATGACAATTAAAGGCTTTTAAAAAGTAAATTTCCAAGTGATGAACTCAGCCTTATGAGGGCTGGAAGGAAAATAGCAAAGCTGGATTTAGCCACAAACCACCAACTATAAACGAATGACTGGCAGCGTGTCTGCTTCCTAAAATACCTTATTAACACCCTGTCTTTAACTCTTCTGTCATGGAACAAGCTCACGAAGAGCTACAACAAAATATTGAAACCTTCCTCACAGCTGCTGAAACCAGCAAATCTGGAGAATGCCTTATTTTAAAAGGGAAAATAACTACCAATCTAAAAACTGGATTATTCTCTTAACTTTTATTGCTACCTTACATCCTTAAGCTTGAACTTCACCCGAGCAGTCTTGACAGGTTTGGGATCATGATCTAGAAAAAATCCAGCCTAATGTATGGCTGATGGCAATGAGCGACAACTGAGAAGAGGGGGAACTAGCCCTGCCAGAACACCTAAGCCCAAAGGAGGGTCCTGGATGTCATTGCTCTTATGGCGTGAAGTTTGTGACTTTTTAGCACATATCTCACTGATTTTTTTCAGGCTGTGTGAGATAGAGTGGCCATAGCTGGTTGCCAGTGGGGACCCCACAATTAGGGCAGCCTGTGTGAGTGCAGGTGACTGTGGAAGTGTCCCATAGTAATGCAGTTGAGTCTTTTTCCTCCTGAGCCAGAGGGAAGAAGTGAAGCTGTGATTCTCCGGTGAGGCAATGTTGCTCTGCGCTTGTCTCAGGTCCTGGATTCATCCCACCTTCCCTCCGTCTCATAACTGAAGCTCCTAGACTGAAAACCTCATTACCTGGAGAGATTTGGATGGGCAATGAGTCAGTCTCAGGAGGTACACATCCATGTCCATTGACTGGAGGAAGTCTAGTGTGAGTGGGACCATGAACGAAATACTTCTGATAAATGCCCAGGTGAGACAATCCAGATCTGTGAGTCGAGAGCACCCTGACCAGGAAACAGGCCCTTCACCTGCATAAAGGGGCAGAATTAAATATTTAAGGTGCAGCCTTATGTCTTAAACCATTTTGATGAATGTTCCACCTTGGCTTTTTTTCTGAGGCCTTAATTACAGTCAAGAATGGCTGTGCTAACCACCGCAATTTCCCTTATACCCCAAATCACAGAGCATTATGTTAAAAAAAAAGTGCTAAGCAGTGGTGCTTAAAATTGAATGTCATTTTTACTTACAGACACTAGCAGGTGTTGAGAAGGAAAAAAACCCCAAACATGTACCAGGATAGTAAGTGTGGTAGGGATAGAAATGTGAACAGTGCTCACATTTCCTCAACTTTCATAGAATCATAGAATGGTTTGGTTGGAAGGGACCTTAAAGCCCATCCAGTTCCAACCCCCCTGCCATGGGCAGGTACCCCTCCCACCAGACCAGGTGGCTCAAAGCCCCATCCAACCTGGCCTTGAACTCTTCCAGGGATGGGGCATCCACAGCTTCTCTGGGCAACCTGTGCCAGTGCCTCACCACCCGCACCGTGAAGAATTGCTGCCTAATGGCTAATCTAAGTCTTCCCTCTTCCACTTTAAAGCCATTGCCCCTTGTCCTATCGCTCCATGCCCTTGTAAAAAGCCCCTCCCCAGCTTTCTTGTAGCCCCCTTTAGGTACTGGAAAGCCACTATAAGGTCTCCCCAGAGCCTTCTCTTCAGGCTGAACAGCCCCAGCTCTCTCAGCCTGTCCTTGTGGGAGAGGTGCTCCAGCCCTTGGATCATTTTTGCTGTTCCAAAACCCAGTCCCCACACAAACTCTCTCCTTCACTCCCATTTGATTCACCATTTCCATTTCTGCTTAACTTCTGACTCCAACCCTTTTCTGATAAGGCATTACTTTCTTCCTGCCCACTTTGTTTTAATCTTTCGTACCTGATCTTATCAGGAAAGGTGCTCGATATAACATAAGCTACTGTAGCTATTTTTAAAGATTTAATAAACAGAAGTTGATGAGAACAATAATAGAAGATGTGCAAGCTACAGAGGACACTGCATAATTCTGCATATTTTCCGCTTATATTATAGCTTCACTGATTTTTCTGTCATTGTAGAGTACCCCAGAGTCTCATAACGTTCATCCTTTGTACGATTTATAGAAACATATTCACTTCCTGTTTGGAAAAGGAGAGAATGAAGCATTTTGATTTTTTTTTTTACATTGTCAGTGGTGTTAGAGTTACATGGCCCTGGAAATGAAAGACCTCTGTTGCATTATTGAGTCAGGAAGGGGCAGAAGGTTCTTCAGTGTTCCTATACTGTCCCCTGCACACTTTGCAGGAGTGCTATTTTCTCAGTTGTAGAGAAACCCTATTAAAAGGTGATGATTTGATATGAAGGAGAGCCTTGTCCTTTAGGATATGGATTAAGATCACCAATTTATTTCGATGCTGGGCATTCAACAAATCTCAGAATCACAGTGTAATGATTTAGTCCTATCTGGACTTCCCTGTGCCACCTGGTCACCTTCCCAGTCCCTGCAGAATACACCTCATTTAAATTTCATCCATTTTCTTCTTGCTGCAGACTTTCATTAGCTTACTCTTTATCTGCTTTGGAGTGTGTAATGATAATAGTGTTGCTTATATAGCTCCTTTCATTTTCAAAGCATTTTACAAACATTAACTAATTAATGGTGAAGGCAGAGCATCAAATAATGAATTTTTCAATCTATTGGTGAACTGATATAGACAGATAATATGATTTGTTCACTACCTGAGTAGGTCAGAGGTGGACTTTAATTTAAAGTGCTGGCCAATTTGACTGTCACTGATGATGACAGAGAGAAAAAAAAAAACAGTTTATGTTTCTTCTACATGAGGCACCTCTTTTCAATTGAATTCATGCTTCAATCCTTTATTTAAAATTAGTTCCATTGAATGGGATGCCAGAAGCACAATATACCGATTTTCACAGAAATGAAGAAATTAAGATCCACACAAATGTTTCCAAATCATCAAAATCTATGGATTTGACATTTCAGCCGAAGAAATAATTTCATACAATTTTGAAAGCTACTTCTGTGCAATTTCATGCTCTACAAAAAATCCATTTGGATACAGAACTGTGACGCTTTGTGCAAACATCTCACTTATTGGTTAATAATGATGGTTTAGCTTGGATTTTTCCATTTTTGCTGTCATTGACCACCCACCATCATTTTCTGCTGAGGAGCAAGAGAAACAGCCAGTTTATAACCAAAGTTAGAGACACATGATCAAAGTAAACTAAACTGGGGCAAAAAAAAATCTGTTGGTGCTGTGATTCGGCAGCAAAATAGTGGTTTCTAAACTTCCCTTTCAAAATATTTATTCTCTGATTCGTGATGTATTAGGAGGAAGAATGAAAGAAGACTATCAAGTTGTGTTTCTTGTGGTGGATGTATTTATACGTATTCAGGAAAAACTGAAGGACTTGGGAGACCAGCACTGGAACGTGCAACTTTTTATCTCCCAGAGTTATGGCACGTCTGTGCTGGTTAACCAAGCTGAAACCGTGCGAGGGCTGCACAGTGGTGAAGTCTTGTTCTCAGTCCGAGGTAATTCTATTGGGAATAGTTTTTCACCCTTTTCAAATGTGTGTCCAGAACAACCAAAGTTTGAAAAGATCATGGAAAAGAGATGAATCATTCTGATAGTGTAAAAATAGTAGGAAGGAACCTCTTACTAAATCTTAAAAAAAAACCCAAAAAACAACAAACCCCAAAACACATTTGGTTTGAATTAATGTGTGGGTTCCCATTTACTCATGACTGCTGGCAACTGCTGGCAGAGTGTCTCAATTGCAAAAACCTGGAGGAAGTTAGCACAAATTATTATTTTTTCAAATGCTGTTACTGAAAGAATGCTTTTCAGAGCATGGCACTAGGTATGGGCAACATGAGCTGCTGCTTGGGGCAGCAGATGGGTCAGAGCCACAGCACCTGCTTTACCTAATACAGAGCACTGGAGAGCCAAGATCACGATCTGTGGGATGGCAACTACTGCTCAGGAAGGGGTTTCTCTCAGAGCTAGCAGTTGCTGGTCCTAGTTCTCCCATCTCCTTCCTTAGCCATCCCAGCAAGACCTTCCTCCCCTCTTTCTCTCCCAGCTCTATCCCTTCTCCCTTTTGCGCTGTTTCTGTGAACGGAGCGGGATAGTTCTGGCCTTCATCCGCAGGGCTGCAGAACCTTATCTTGCCAATAGGATCACAAAAGCTTGAGCCAGCCCTGATTATTCATTAGTTGCTGTCTGTCACTCTTTAGTCCTCCAGCCAAGGACCAGGACCTATGCCATGTAATTTGGGTGACCAAATACACAACAGAGAACAGTCAAAGGCACACTGATCAAAATTATTTAGCAAATATCTGTGAATAAAGAATACCTTTCAAGATGAGGTTCTTGTTAACAATTCATTAGCAATAAAAGGAACCTGATTTATAATGACTTATCTCTGCGGTAAGCGACTGAGTCACTTTGAGCTCTCTCCGTGGAGGTAGCTTCTTTGGAATGGTATTGAGCTTTGTGAAGAGCAGTTCTTGTTTTATCTCTATTGCATATCTGAGACAATAGATTTCATTCTTCGTGGCAGTATATCCGCCATATTATCAGGAGACTGTAGCTGCAGGTGGAGACCAGTTTTAGAAATAAAACTTTCTACTATCTCAGAATTACTATGGTAATGAAGAAAAGTTTGAAACAATGGCAAACTTGAGTCAAAAAAATTATTTCAAGAATTTACCCAGAAAAATTCTCTAAATTCTGTTTAACCCAGACAGGGAAAGGGGCAGTGGAGAGGGAAGAGGCTTCTGTATTTAATTTAATTCTTGATTTATTTGCAAATTGCTTGGCAAACCAGTTTATGTATATTAACTACATTTCTAATGGAAAATATTTGCAGATGCACCCGTTTTCATGGCAAAGTATAGATGGGCCTTGCAAAGTTAATATATATCATTTAGTAACTGTTATCTCAACCATTTTGATAGAAGATGAATTGCTGGAGGAGAAAATGCTGTCGCACAATTTTTTTACTGATATTAGGCTGTATGAGACACAGAGTGGCTGGGGGTGGTTGTTGGTGAGGACCCCAAGACTAAAACAGCCTGTGTGAGCGCAGGCGACAGCAGAAACATCCCATAGTAACACATGAGAGTCATTTTCTCTCAGAACAAGGGACTAACCGAAAGAAAAATGTTGGTAAAAGTCCCATAGTTTACGTATGCAAAGACTTTCCAGGTATATTTGCTTGCTGTTTCATAGGGTTTTACCATGAGAGCAGAGTCTTTTGAAATATGTTGCCAGTATTGATTCAGTCAGTGCCTGACTTGTTCTTTTATTGGCAAAATGGTCCACAGGAGGCCACAGATGGGAGCTGACAGTTTGAACCATGTTGTTCCAAACTTGAGCCTAGGCAAAATTTAGATGATGGGAAGGAAGTACAGTATCTCTGAGCAATATATTTGATTTTTACTGATATGGTATGATTCGAGTTTTGCAAACTATGCTTTTTTGGTTATTTAAAAGAAAATTTGAAGGAAAATACTTAAATTAACGTTCACTGTTTATTTCTGCTTCATTATTTAAAGTGTTTATTCAGTACCACAATTTAGTCTTCACTGAGCTTGTAATGCGTCTTGTATAGAATTGCCAGAACTATAATATAACATTAGCAAATCTAATGCTAAATGGTGCTTGTTAATAGTTGAAATTACAGTTTAAATCCTGAGAGTATAAAAGCATCGTGAGGTCCTTTGCACTTGGATATGGGTTTTGGAATTCATATTAATGTTGATGAAATTTATGCTCGGGGATCTGGGAGAAAATATGCACCATGAAAACTGAATGTCTCATAGCTGTGCTTCGCCACAATGCATAGTGCTGAAACGAGCCCTGCCTGTTGCAAGCCTCACTCAAGGCACAGTAATTATAGTAATTAATGGCATTGTAAAGCACTACTTATTTTTAGTAGGTGTAATTGCCAAGGATGCTTCTTTTTAAAATGCTTTGAACAGCATTCTCTGTCAGTAAGCACAGAGGCTGTCAGATATTTTTTTCTAATTGAGAAAAACAAATCAGTCATCAAAGTCAAAATTCTTAGGAATAGTGGAGCCATAGTTCATGTTGAGAAGGGACTTGCTCCCTCAGGAGTGACATTGATTGATTTTTAATGTGTCTGCTTGTGAAGTAAGATACTGTTTTAACACCTGAAGAAGGCTGCGACAAGCGATTGTGACAAGCGATGTACAAAGCTTACCCCATCACCTAGGTTCAGCTTAGATCGTGCTTACAGGGATAGCCTGAGCTTTATAAAAATCAGTCCCTGACAGGTAAGCATCCAGTTTTCTTTGTGGCAGCCTTGTTTTCTTCCTTCAGAAATGCACTGCAAGAAACTCTTACCATTTTTCTGCAGCTTAATGGGTAAAATTGAATAATACAAGAACAAAGGAAATAGCTAGGTATGAGAATGACTTTTGGTTGAACAAATGGATTTCACCTCTGCAAAATCAAACAGAATCAGCATGATCTTTTATAACATTTAAATGACTAAGTAACACACAGAGAAAAAAAATGTAAAACCAGCTAAGTGAAGAATATATGAAATTATTTACAACAGATATCTCAAAACCCAGGAGGCTTACGAGGAGAGCAGCAGTGAACGAATCTGAAAAGCACAAAAAACCTTTGCCTATTGAGTTACAAGACAGCTGATTTTGAAAGATAAAATAGAAGATCAGGATGCAACAAAACATGATTTAGTAAAATAGTATGGATATTAACTAAAGAAAGTAGCTATTAGAAAGAAATAAAAAATGAAAACAGTAGAATCCTAATGATACCTACTTCTGGGGTCTGGATCCACCACAGTACTAACTCCTTCAGTAGACCTGCTGGGCCTGGTGAGTGACAAGGTCAACAGTGTTTCATTGCACCCAAATTCAGGGTCAAAACCACCCAAATGCAGCCTACCATTTCTTGACATTTGAAGTCTGGTATCTATAGCAGAGTACCTATAGCATCGATGCACATTCTTAAAGATACGGAGGACTAAATCCTCAGCATGGAGTCAAATCACCAGAACCTTACTGACTCACAAGAAGCTAGCCCTGTCCCAACTAGCTGAAGACTCTGCTTGAAATAAGGGGGTTTAGTTAAGAACTGAATGATTAAATTGCCGTATATGACAAAAAGAGATTAGGACCACACTGGTTTTATACCAGAGTAACTCATCTGACTTCAGACAAATGACTCCTAGTTTTTCATTGAATATAACTGGTCAAAAGAAGAACTGTTGTATGGTGGGGAAGAGACCAGGTTGCAGAGCAGAGCCAGTGATACAGACTGGTTTAAACTGGAAAAGTTTAAGCAAGGTGCAGAGTAGCCTTTGAGAAAGAAACCACAAAAGTCTCAGTGAATAGGTAACAAGGGTTTTCTGGGGAACAGGTATTTACTGCCTTTGACTTACTTTCCTGTTTGTTTCTTTTGTAAAAGGTTAAACACAAGAGAATGGGCAAGTCTATCTAGAGAGGGTGGGTTGGTCTGTAGCATGGAGCAGATGAGAAATTTAGCTGCTTGTGCCATTAGAAAAGCCAGCTGTCACTAGCTGCAGGTCTGCATGGAAGCAGTGATTTGCTACGTGATGCTCTGCAGAGGACAGCTGTCAGATGAGAAGGACTGACTGCTGCAAATGAAGCCATTAGACTTGTTCAATCCAGTCACCTCTGACACTGCTCTCTGCAAGTTTTACCAAACATTCATTGACAGAGTGGCATACATATTCAGCTGTGCTGGAGAGAACCAGCAGTCAATGGAGAATTCAGAGTATTCAGTTTCAGTGTGCACTGAGTCTGAAGGTACTTGTTCTCATCTTTTGTTGTTTGTTTTGAGGTTTGGATTTGGGGGGATTAGATTTTTTTTGTGGTGGTTGTTCCTTAGTGGAAAAAATCTATCTCAGCTAATGTGGGTGTTAATACGTGGAAAGAGTCTTGAAGCAGCCAGGTAGGTTGACAGAGTAGGATCCCTTTTGTTCTGCTCTACCTCTGATTTAATATCCACATCTCACTGGAAACCCAAACACAAATAATGAGGAGGCAAATGGCAAATGCACTTCTGTCAATATTTCCACTTTCTGATGACTTCTCAAGCAGGACTTTCCATGGCTGTGTTTGCAGTTCAAATAAAACTGTAGGAAATAATGCAAGTATAGTAAGGCACTAAAAGTGATGGTCAACAAATAAGGGCTCGGCATGTGTGCATTTTAATGAGGTCTTAATTGAGAGCAGGGTGAAGGTAAACGGAGAACTCAGAGAGGGGACTTGTTGGATTTGTTGGAAACCAATACCATCTAAATGCTAGGCTCTCTAATAGAGAACAAGGACAAGTTCAATTCTAGTTTTTCCTACTTCAGGCTGTGTTACAGTTATGTTGGTTGGATCATTTGTAATTGATTTACTAAGAGCTATCACTCCAAGTTCAAAAAAACAGATGGGTAGTATTTAATTGCTGAAGCAGGACCGCTCACATATTTACATATAGAAAAGGAAGGAAGCAAAATATTCATTCTGACCGTGTCCCATTCTTTAATCCTCCAGTTAAACTGAAAATTTGCCTGGTGCTATGTTTCCGAATCACATCACAAAACACTGAAGTCATTTTATAGCCTTTCCTTTTCCTCCTGAA
>NW_009632847.1:2375-33203 GCF_000690535.1 Cariama cristata | reverse complement strand
AAAGAGTGTGGCAACACTGTACTTCCATATTTCAAGTGTTTCAACCAAGGAGAAAGTCATATGAAAGGCTCTCAAAAGTGCTACTTTATCTCCATATTCACTATTCAGGCTTGAAAGTGAACCCTTTTTTGGCTGCCTCACAGAATAAAATATTTAAAGACATGCCTTTGATTTCTTACTTTAAATAGAAAACAAAAACACTGTTTATAGGAAGCTAAATCACTTTTTACTCTGATACTTCATTAAGCTCACTAGAGACTTGTGTCTGTCTCAATTTTCAAAGTGCTGCGAGAGGTTTTAGTTTTGTAATTCCTCTTTGACTGAATCCCTTATTCCTTGCTTGGAAATGTAACAAAGCTGAAACGTCGAAATGTCAGTCCTGTGATAGCTGGGAATATTCTGGTGGGTTTTTTCCTGCAAAACTGGTGCGCATCTAGCTAATGGGAGTAATTTTGAAGTGCCCTTAATCTGCATCTGTAACTTGAAGTGAAATATTGATTTTTTTTTTTGCAGGGGCTAGTGATTTTTACCAAAGTGTAACTCTCTTCCACATCTGCTGACTTGGTGATAAAACTGACCCATAGGCAGTGCAGCTGTCAAAGGGCTGCATGAATGGGCACTTGCCTTATGATTAGATGAAATGGAGTCCCTGAGGGGCAGAAGGCCAGCATCACTATTTTACCTACACAATCTCCTGGGCAATAATACTCTGAAGAAGAAAATGTAGCCAAAATAAGCGTAGCAACCTTTGCAGAATTATTACCAGCCCATACTAACTGACTAAAGAAACTCAAAACTCTTCTGTTTGTAGGAAAGCCAAACTGCCCTCCTGCTTGGCCTTTAATTAGGGAAGGCACAAGATGCCATGTGATATTAGGATCAACTTTGTCCCTTTATTCTGTTCCAAGCACAAGCAGGTCGAAAACCAACTACTTTCAGCCTGAACAAGAGTGCCACAATGCCACTAGACGGGCTGTGTTTCATGCAAGCTGATCCCAACTGGAAGGCATCCAAGACCCGCAGCCTTTACAGCCCAGGTTTGGTTTGGCTCTCTGACACCACGTCTCTCAAATAGAGCACCTGAATTTCCCTCAGCCCCGCTCAGAATTGCTCAGCTCTCGTCCTGCTCAGGAGCAATGCTCCCACGTAGCACCATCTAGGTTGGTGATCTAGCATCTTGATCATCTTGATAACGTTAGGTCTGGGGTTCTTTTTTGTTCAGTCCAGATAAAATCTATTGTGTTACAGAGAAATGTAATGTGGTTCAATAGATGTTACTCCAAATGCCTGTAGAACTTAATAGAATAACAAAAACCCCCCATTCTTATTCATACAATCTTTGACCTGCCTGTAGAATTCTCTTGTAAAAATGTTATTCCCTGTTAAATTTCACCAGAGAGTTTCAGGAAGTTATTCTGAAGTTGCTGTTTTCTACAAAAACTTATAGCACTTATTAGTAACTACAGAGGTAAGAATCAACAAACAAAAGAATATGAGTAGATATGCCAGCAGGAAAAAAGTCAAGCAAAATGAGAAATGGTTCATATGTCTTTTTCTCTCCTACATTACTCCTACAGCTAACTCATCTAGACCTTACCCTGCACTCTACCTCTGATCACAGATGCATCCAAATGTATTACGGTGGTAAGAGTTGGTGTGGAAGCAAACTGTTCATTTCTCTGAACAATCAATAGCTTATACTGTTTAAACAGCTTTCTTTTTATGTTCTTTCTGTAATCTGAAATGTCGATATTAAAAAGTTTGAGAACATCAAGGTTCAACACAGTGCAAGACCACTACAGGTGTTCTGAACATTAGACTTTTGCCATACATTTTTGTTAAAATCTATTAACATTTTCTAGGTCATTATAGTCACCTACAACATGCAAAAACCTGGCATGCCAAGATCTGCTCTGGGGAAGAAAGGGTTGACCAATAATAGACTTCACCTTTCAAAAATGGAAAAAAAAACATCCATGAAACATAGTAAAATAATAGTTACATGGAAGTGGTGTGCAAATGATAAAGTCTGATTGAATACCTCCTTTACTGGAGATTCTACTACTATGGTAACAGACAAAAAGCCTAATACATTCTGACTAATCAGGATTGATGTTAATTAAAGAAGAGTTCAAGATAATGACTTCTCATTACTATGTGATAGCTAGAAATAGATTGTTCTACCTCTAGGTAAAATAAGCAATTAGATAACTTCTGGTTTTAAGGATTTCTTTTTTAAGAAGTCTTATCTCATTCTCTGTTCTTTTTCTGTTGTCAAAATATTAATATGTACATGTCTGATTTTTATCGCTGCTCATCCAGATGCACTTTTTTTAGTGGTTCTCAGACTGCATTATTCTTTCACTTCAATGGAATTATTTTTTTCCTGTAGCTATAAGGAAAGCACAACTTATTGGTTAAAAAAAAAAATAAAAATAGAGACACTAGGAATAAACCCTTGGATTGTATCCTGGAAAATACAGACAATGTGAAGTAAAGGCAGAGTTGAATTCCTCACAGAAGTGGTAGAGTTTTCTTTAGGAAAGGAAAAAACCCTTCAATTTTGTCTTCCTAGTCATTTGAGTGCCCTGATAGGAGAGTAATGGAATGGTAAAACCCCCATTTGGAAGGTGTTTCTTGTTTCTGCAGATAGTAAAAAGCAGAGAGACAAAAGGCCTCTGAAAAATCACCGGCTTTCCAATCCTTTCCTAAAACCACCATGAGTGGAGAGGTGGTTTCAGCAAAATGACTTACATTTCTCATTTATGAGGGTATAAGGCAACCAACAGCTTCTCCAAATCCCAGGTGCTTATCACCTGGCACTATCAGACCTCCTCGGCAAGGAAAACAAAAGAGTCTTCATTTCAATGACAGACTGGTTCCATCAGATTTCTTCTTTTTTTGGTTTTTCCTCTCTTGAACACTAGATTTTTTTAAAGTTCAAGAACTGTAGGTATTAAACAAGGTGGGCTGTGCCATCGTGAACTTGTAGTCTTCCTTAGTAATCAAAAGATATTGACTTAAATCCTGCCTTTCTACGTACCATTCGTCAGAGTGATTACCCAGGACTGCTACTGATACAAGGGCAGACCTGGAGCCACTCTCTGTGGAATTAAGCTGTTGTACTTTTGAAAGAAACATTTAAAAATTGTGGTCTGATGATACTAGAGGTTTAGCAAATACTTTCTGTAAGCATGTACAGTCATTAGAGCTGTGCAGAACCAAATAAAACTGAAAACCAAGCTTACAAATCTTTCGGAAAATCCAGTTCAAGACTCGAACAGGCAGGATGAACTTTGAGAGAAACTGAGCTGAATTTTCAAGAAACATAAAGTTTCTTGGTGTGGGAATACTTATAATTAAACTATGAAGGTTTCCAGGACACTGTCTATTACTACATAGAATACAGTGGCTTTGTTTAAGACTTCCTTTGAAACCTGAGATTTATTCAAACCCAGAAATACCAGGTGATACTTAAGGTGCACAAATACATGTGAAATAAAGCAAAACGTCTGCTGCAGTGCGCAAGAAAAAACAAAAACACTGAGCATAATGAGAAGGAGATGGCATACATAAATTGCAAAGGAAAAGACTAATTAGTTTACCTATTTCTACCTGTTTGTATTCATATAAAACTGTTCCTTATGAAATGTCCTTCACTGTTGTATTTTGCCTTGTTGTGAGTCCCCTAGAAAACTCAAATAAGCAGGACTTCATGAAGCCCATGCAATCTATTATGAATAGTTGGAAAGAAATTGATTTAGAAACCATTAATTTGTTTAAGAATGAAATTAAGTGAAGCACCAAAACACTAATGGAAATGTGGTTTGTATTAACTGTAGAATTGTAGCGATATGTCTTTGAATATAATATATAGGTTAGAAACAGAAGCACTCACAGACAAAAGGGAAAATATGTTTGTGTTATCTGTAAGGACAGAATAAGGAAATATTTGCATCAAATAAATTAATGAGTTCATATTGTGTCAATGGATTCGTGGTGTTCCATAATACAACTGCTTGGAACTGAATAGCAAATATACTGTTCCCTAAAAGTAGAATTTGTTGCCGCCTGAAATAAATGGAAAATGCTTACTAACTACTGTCAACAAAAGGCCAATGGCGCACAGCTGAGGCATTAATCACACATGAATTCTCCAGCCAGATCTTTATAACATTTTACAAAATTGAGCCAAGCTATATAGGTATTGACAGGACCCTTTCAAATGAACCTCTGTGTTGCTTTTTAATAAGGATATATGTGTAGACCGTTCTAAATTGGATGATGTGATAGCTCTTTAAGTTTTGCAACTTTAACTCATTTAAAGAAAGTAGAAACTAATGTGTGGGAGAATTTAGTGACATATAGGGATTCCCAAAGCACTTGAGACGCTTGAAAATGATTTAATTATCTTTGTATCACACTGGTTTTCCTCCTGAGCTCCTGGGAGCTATACAGTTACCATCTGTGTTCATCCTAGAATATTTAAGGCCCCTGGCTAGGAAATCCTTGGTTTACTGTGAGATTTCTGTTTTATCACACAAATTATTGCCATAGATTGAAGATCTAATGGAAGTCTTTTCAGCTTTCACCAATGCTTAGTACCAAGGAACATTTATCATCTTTGATGAAGAAAGGGGCAAGTATAAATGTTAGGTTACAGTCATTATCTGACTGGGAGAAAAATAATTAATGCCATAGTCTGTACCAAAAGAGCTTTAGAACAAACAAAAAATGGTTGGCTTTAATGAAGAAGCTGAAGCAAGAGGATACTTAAAAAAAGGGGAATTAAGGTGCTGTTGGAAATCTCATTAGTGAAAAACAGTCAGACAATAAAATGGAAATAACAGTCCACTAATAACTTGCTTAATTTACTTAGGTGAAAGAGAAAATTACCTTCAATGTATTTCTTTATGAAAGAACAGATCAAGCAATATATCCCAATTTCAATACAGTCTGGTTCATAATATCCTTTTCTGATTCCAGATCAGGCTTTTCAGCAAACAAGAGCAATAAGCTTCTGTGTTACCACTTCTTGCAAGACACAGAATGTCGATAAGGTTGCTCTGCCTCGTAAGAGCCATAGTGAGGAAGGAGCTACAACTGCTTCATGTGAAGTACACCAAGGTAGAAGTGGTTCATCGCAGTGCCTGGTGGCAATCCCAGCAACATGTTACCGGTAAGAAAATAAGGATAACCTTACTGATCTGTGATTTCCAAGGAGTTGCCTGCAGTCAGATTTTCTGTATAGGATTGTTCCTGGATAAATGTCCTGAGTGATGGCTTCACACCCAAACCTGTCATGTCATTCTGTCTAACCATGGTTTTTAGGTTATCTTTCCAAAGCTTAAGAGTTTATCAGTTTATCTTTTTTTTTCTTTTGAGCACCTTTGCCTTTCTTTTTCCTGTCATTTTCAGGCCCAAAGGATGATTCATCTCCCTTCTTCCTTGTGACTTTCCACTTCAGGTGAACGAAGCAGAAATGGAACTGCCATTTTTTAAATAGAAGCGTTTTGTTGGAGATTTATAGGGTTGGTCTTTTTCTTCAACATCCTCTTGCCTCAGTTGCAGTTTCCTAGAAGCAAGCATATTCTTCACAACGTTTTCACAAACAAACCTTATAATTTCCCTTTTCACATTATTGATGCTAAGCATTTCTTGGATAGGTCTGTAGACATTGTTGAAAGCACTGAAGTCAATAGCAAGCTTGGGCAGTAGAGTAGGCCACAGGTGAACAACAAAATAAAGGATTGTAAACTAACTCTGATGCTGGTCTTACAAACCAAGAAATAGAACACAGCTATAGCCCTCATGTCTATTTTATCTTTCCATATGGCAAGAAAACTTAGTAGATCTGAAAGTAGTTAATGAAAGCAGTATAAAACTAAATCTACTGTAGCTTGTGGTCAGCCAAATATGCAGTAATATGCTTGTTAAAATCAACAATAACTACTTGGAATTGGCCAAGAAGCATACTACTTTGGAAGGACTTGAGGGTCATGTGTAGAAAAAGAACAAGACCAAAATGTTGCATTACGGGGAAAATGTAATAGCAGAAGGAAAAGCAGTAGGGCTTCAGCTATGATTTTTTAGCTATGATTTTTTTTATGTAGCAATTACAATGGGAGTTAGGAAATACTCTGTAATCACTGACATGATCTCAAGCAAAACACTTACCATCTGGAGTTTTGTTGTTCCTACCTGTAAAATCTGAGAAACACCTGGAAATTCACAAGGGAGGGGTGTTATATATAACATCTAGATTATGCTGTTCAGAAAGGCTCTACCTGTGGGCAATATGTGATTGGCCCAGCTCCTTCTGAGATTAAAGATTAAATTAAAACCAGCAGCTCAGATTTTAGAATTGTAAGGGTCAGGAAGCTTTATATTTGAACATGCAACTGCATTTAGAGCTGGCGGAAACCTAAAGGGAAAAGAAATCCTTTGAATTAACAAGTAATAGAGATGTCATATGGCTGTGATTTTGGCCTGCTGTTTAAGTTATGCGGGGTGCACAGAGTACTGTCCACTCTCCTACGAAATAGCTGGCAAATTAAGTAGAAGATACTCTACAACATTGTATGATGGAAAGATTTGCCAAATTCTCTACTTTTCCCTTTTAGTTTTGACCATCTTCAACAACTTTCAGTTTGTAGAGGAACAGGGAAGACATTTCAAAATGTTGATACTAGCATTTCTCTGTCAAAACCTTGCAGTGTTGAGTAGGAGTAGCATCACAGAGCTCTTCCCTTGTTCTCTCCTGTTGTACTTGCTGATGCTCATGGCCCAGCGTCAGGGGCTGACCAGCTGCTGCTATCAAATGTCCCCTACTAAGGGGGTCCACCACCATGCTGCAAAGAGGGAAACTGAGATATAGGACCTCGCAGCTGTCTGCATCAGGGTCCTGCGTTATTCCTTGCTCTAGTCCTGTGCCAGCCGCGGTGCACCACTGATGGCTGCCTGTGGCTGCAAGACACTGGAAGGGTTTATCCCAAACTTCTCTTCCAAACGCTTGTCACGCCAGGGAAATGTATGAAATGTGGCAGGGAGTGCTGCTGTGTTGTCCCACTGACATGCTGCAGCAAGGCAAGTTAGCTGCTGTTAATTCACTAAGCCTGAAAGAAAAGAAAGTGACTCTGGCTGGTGCCAACCAGAGTCCAGTACGGAGAAATCTCCATGAGAAATTCCTAAAGGCTGGTGAGGAGGAAGCTTAGGATGAGCTTATGGTTTTGCTGCTGTTGCTGAAGTTATCAAAAAACACGATCTTAGTCTCTGGGTGTACTTTGGGAATTCAGCAGTTCATTTATCCAGCTGAATTAAACTGTTGAAGCTCTACTGATTTCAAGAAAATCAATGAAGATGTGACAATTTGCCTTGGCTGATGAGATGGCCTGGGATACCACTTTCAATGCCGAGCGGGAACTCAGTCTACTGACAAAGAGCTGTCAGCATGTGGTAGTGTTTGTAACATTTGTTGCATAATGTCACTTAAAGAGATGGTAAGGGGAAAAGGAGACACCGAAAAGTAGCAGCTGTGGGCAGAAGGCCAGAAGCAGTCATTTAACTGCCATATCCATTAAAAGAAAAGGGGGAAAAAAACATCTGTGGCAGCTAAATTGGTATAATAAAGTCAGCAGATGAAAGCAAAAAGATCAGAAGAAACGAAACACAAAACATAGAAAAATGAAACTGGAGAAGTTTAAACGTGCTTTTTATTTCTGGAAGTTTTCAATGGAATAGGAGGTAGAGGAAAACATTTTATTAAAAAAATATGAAGAGTTGAGACCGTTTCCTCCTCGTGTGAGGAAATCGCTCACAGAAGGAAGCCAGGGTTGTGGCACAGTGCATTCCTCTGCACTCCCAGCCGTGAGGGAGAGATCCCATCACAAGTGAGGCCAGGGCATGGTTGATGCTGGCATATCTCCAAGGATGTGCCATGATTTCCAGCAGTTCTGTTTCTTTTGCCTTTAGGGTGACATTTTTTTAAAAATGAGCTTCCAACTACTTTTCGTGAACGACTTCATGGCACATTTCACAAACGTGTTGATCCTCGTGTCCTGGCAAAATTCCGGTTTGGGTAATTGCATCTGCATTGGGTAATTACATCTGCATAAGCTCAGCTAGAGATATCATTCAGAGCACAGGAAGAATCCTGCATGCAAGCTGCTGACCTCAACTTTAAAAAGAGACCCTGAAGTTTGTGTATTGTTAAATGGTATTGTAATTTTTAACCCGAGGGTGGTAAAATCAGGGTGACTATGTTGCTGCCTGCTTATGGTGTGCTAATGGGTTGAAGTCTGCAGAGTACTTTTATGTCCTTCAGGGTAAACAGAGTCACATAAATGTGTACTACTTCACAATGAAAAGAGTAGGGTGCATATCTTAGGGAAAGTAAAGAAAAGAGAAATAGAAAAGGTTAAAGCTATAGAAAAAGAGAGAGAGACTGACTGAAAGAAAAATGGTAAGGAAGAAAAATTCATTCCACACATTCAATGTCACATCCAAGCTACTACAAATAGTCTGTGAAACTATTATTGCAAGAAAATACAAAAAATTGACTGAAGGCTCACATAAAATTTAGTTTTCCTATTTCATTTTAAGGCTATTAATATACTACTATACATTGCACTTAAAATACAGAAGCAGAACTTTGCGTGCCATTATTCAAATACAAGTAATGCTTGGTGGCTGTCATGAAGTTCCAGTTTGTATGCTTACGTAAGGTGACATTTGAATGCACAAGGCCTCACTGAAGTTCAGTCCAGCTGGCATTGAGATTTTCTTGAAGTATTTGTAAATATACTGGGCTTGTAAACACATTTATTCATATTATTCTGGAGGAAATGCACTTATTTATTAAAGACTGGGAGTTTATTTATAAATAGCTATTTGTATATTCACAACTGGCATCATCAACAGAAGAGATACGTTTTGGCCAGTAGAACTGGTACTGCTCTGATCACCGTCAATTTAATTCAAGGATCACCAACATGCTGGTGTACCATTGTGTTAGCAAAGGAAGCTTCAGAAACACAAAAGTAATGAATTCTGAAAGAAATTTGTTTAAAAAACAGCATGTATTGTATAGGAGACTTTTTTGAGAAGACTGCTGAAGAACAGGACTATGGAAAGAGGATCACTTGGTAAAATAGGGTTTTGATGCATGATTATCTGTCAGTTATTGCAATGTCAGAACCAGGCATCTCCTCTTGTAATGAAATAAATCCAAATAACAAAAGCCTCTGAATATAAATAGACTATTTGTACTTAATTTATTTAAGTCTAACCTACCTGGCTGCATCCAGTTGCAGAATATGGAATCAGCCACCCAGAGCAGTCCCATGTTTTCTCTATGGTGGCTTTAGCCACTAATTTATTGTTTAAAAGAAAGAAGTGGGAGAACAACTCATATTTCTCCTCTTTCATTGCTGTGCTATAAAATGTAAGTGATGGCCATGTTTTTGTTTTTCATTACTGCAATTAGCCATAGTCAGAGCATCCCTAACCGCATTAGGTGGGTAAAAATCTGCTTTGTGGATCCTGTTGTGCTGCACTGACCAGAAGCAGCTTCTGAGTAAGTTAGCATTGCCAAGACTGAGGTAGTCTTGGAGATGTGTGGAAGCAGACCTTCGGATGCCCTGAAATGCTGTCAGGATTGTATGCACCGGGGAACATCAGGTATCTATGTCCTTTTGAAGGTTTAGCATCTGGACATTTTGATCCCAGCCTAATTAGTTAGTAGTCCATGCTGTTGATCATAAATAACAGAGATATAGAAAGGATCCTAGTGCAATAGGTTGAGCAGTGCTTAAGATCAAGTCTTTGGTACGGTATGCATAGTCATAGAGCCAAATGCATTCTGCTTAATTGTAAATAATTTCGGAGTGCAGTCTCTCTATTCAATAGAGAATGGTAAGTAGGCACTCTTATGCCTTAATAGGGCTCAGTCACACTCTGGAGGTCCCTATGGCCTGGGACAATAGAAGGTTCCTCTGATGATTATATACTTAGAGCACTTCAGTTAGGTGAGGCTTTTAAGCCACAGTTTTAAAGCCAGAGGGAGAATTATGTTCAGCCAGTGGACCTCCAGTGCAACGTAAGCTATAGAATTTCACCAAGCATCATTGCTTGTGTGCCAAGCCTTCCACTTGAACTGGAGCGTATCTCTTAAAAGGATCAGCTGGAGAAACTGCCTGTTTAAAACCAGGATGTTCGGTTTTATTATTATAGTTCCAGCATATTTCCTAAAATTGTTGGAATGCCAGATGCCACTTCAGTGAACTCCAGATGGCGGAACTTTAATCAGTAGTGATATGTGATTTACTAGAAATGCTCCTTTACAGCAAAAGTAGATCTCAGGCTTCTTCTTTTTTGAAGTATTTTGGTTTGCTCTTCAGAGCACGCATTTAAAGTTTCTTCACTGTACAGATTTATGGTAAGTATCATTATTGTAAAAAAGTACCACAGAACTAAATTTTGCTTGCAATGCAGGGTGGTAAGAAGTACAATTCTTTATTATAAGGGTTATCCAAAAAACTAGAACATCAGGCTATCTCTTTTTTTTCCAGACTGAAAGTCAACTTTTGTTTAGTGTTCACAGTATGCCTTAAAATACTTTCCTCCACTTCTCAACCTCAGGGTATTCTTTCATATGGTAACAGCATGCATAGTTTTAAATATTTGCATAAGGACCAGGTTCTCTGGTCTGCTTTGTTTAGTGCTGCCTGTAGCTTCCCAGCTGGGGTTCCTTCATTGATGAGAAAGCATAAAATCAAAGATAGCTCTCTTCATCTTTCCCCTTTCCAGCTTACTCACAGGAGCAAAGCAGCGGACAGCAGCCAGAACATGATACACTGCTATCCCCATCCATCCTGTATTCTCTGTGATCACATCTATTACCTTTATTCAAGGAGACTGAGCTGCTGGAAGGAACCCAAACGATTTGACCGTACCTTTCTGTTGTGGAAGCCTTTTATACTCTTTCTTTCAGCTAGAAGTGCAACCTGGTAATAATATGTCCTATTTCCTCCTTGAGCCTCAGGAATAGCATGACACTGCAGTGTCATATAGAAAGATAGAGTTGAAGGATGCAGAGAGCTGATGTGATTCCCTGATTATGCCTCCATAGAGCCTATTTGTTTAACCATGATTGATCTTTTTTTTTTAAAACTTATAACTCTGTGTAAACATGGTTCAGAAGGCACAAGACATTAGTGGTGAGAATTTTAACTATTGTAAGCTGTGAAAATAGCTAGAAATAACTTGAGGCTGGGCGAGCAATTTGCACCAAAGAAATCATACTCTACAGCTTGAAATAGCATAAATCTGCAAAACCAAAGCCATCCTTATGGCATGTATAACTTGCAGTGCCCTGGAGTTACTCCTGCCATGAGTTCCAGTGCTCATATTCTTGCTTTCCTAGGCTGCATCTGCTGTGTAGTGCTGGTTTTCATGTGGCTCATTCGGCTCTAATGTCCATTAAGCAGTGGACATGTGGGCTGATGTGAAGCCCAAGTGTCCAAATACCTGTCCTGTTTTTCAGGTGGATCCTGAGCTCTGTGCTGCCATAGTTGCCCAGGGTATCAGCAATAACAGCTTTAATGCAGGATTAGACAAGGCCACAGAACAATTCACTATCAGAAGTAGCTGTAGTAACAGCTGCGTATGTCTGACAGATTTACGGAGGGACTAGGAGGGCATTACATCAGAGGCCTGCTGTCTTGCTAGCCTCATTCACCCCCCGGCACACTGAAGCTGTCCACACTTGACGGTGTAGCTCTAAAAACAACAGCTAGGTTAGAAATATAGGTGATGATGGGTTAAAAGCAATTGATCTCCCCATTTCTCCCTCTCTTCAATTCTCTTGGATAAATAATAAATCCTGTTACAGGGAGAAATTCAATGTATTGATTTGGTCTTACCCAATTTTTGTTTTCCCTCACCCTCAGTTATAGGGGCCAATGAGCAGAACATATGTTGAAAGAAGAAGCAGCAGAGCACAGAATGGTCAGGACAGATGATCACTATTTGGACTGAACTCTCTGAGCCTCTGCCTCTCTACCAACGAAATTGTATGACATCTTTCCTCCTCAAATACCTCATTGCTGAGTGCCTTGTAAAACTTGACCTGCCTCTCTAAGAATGACTTCACACTGTGCTGAATCACAGCTCCTCCGGGACCGCAAATGCTGCCTGTTAAGGGGCATGTTGCAACAGGAATGAAGCTGGAATTAATACTGGGTTGTCCGATGTGTTCTAGGAGGCATTTGGGTCAAGATTTTGGGACTGAATCTCCATTCAAGCCAAAAGGTTGATGGGATAGTTAAGGACAAGAGGTATTCATGAGATCAGTTTTACACCTCATCTGAAATGTGCCATCAGTCCCATCTTTTCTCAAGATATGATGAAGTCGTTAGTTCAGTACTCACTAATAATTGCTAATCACATAATTCTGCAAGGACCTGCAACTTTTAAAATTTTTCTTGGAAGTTACTGATTCTAACACTAGCCCTGTTCCAGTTACCCTTTGCACATTGGTAAAATCTCAGCTTTCAGCAGCAATACAGTAAAAGGGCACTTTCTTTGTGCTGTGTATCTTCTGCAGCTACACCAGTAACCAACCATTTGTCATATAATCAGATCCTTGCTGAACTATATGCCACCTGTGATCAAATGAATGATAAATAAATTCAGAATGCAATTTTAGCTAGCCTATTTTTTGTTCATATTTCGTTCTTAGTAGATTTGAGTCTTTTTGACCTTGTGAAAAATAGCTGCATTTGAACTAAAAATGTGTTTTATTTCTATGTAATGGACTATGCCAACTTCCATTTCTTTTGGAATTCAATAGAAACTGTTTGGTATATCAGGACATTTTCTACATCCTTATTTACTTTTTCTTCCTTTCAGACTACACTCTTTGATATAGCTGAAACTCTAATCTTTACCCATATCTCCTGGCTCCAGCAATTCTTTTTTGATTTCCATTGTTTTCTGTGTGGCAGGAACTCTTGCTATCAAGCATTACATTTAGTTTTCCACTCATGTAGCTGTGAGCTAACAAATTACACCAATTTCTTGAGGCCTTCCGAGCTAAGTGAATTTGGCTCAGTCTTTCTCAGCTATCAGCCCTTCCATTATTGTTAGGGAATGCTTCAGTGAAATTTATTTGTCATTCTGGTAATGCAAGTTCTTTTGCTTTGATGCTGAGACTTTGAAACCTGGATGCCTGACAACATAGCACTTCCTCCAGAAAGAGTCTAATTAAAATGTGCTAATGCAGCGACCTTTGGTCACTTGCAACCTCTGAAGACATCTCCTATGGATGTCTGGTTTTGTTGTGTGTCAGCTTTCAGCAAAGCAAAAAAATGGTTGGATTTACTCGCAGCGTTGTGCAAGGGGCAGTGTGGGGCTTTATGCAAGGCAACAACCATCCCTTCCAAAGCTGCTTGGGAACAGTGTGCTCTCCATGGCCCTTGGGAAAAACACAGACTGCTCCTTCCCCATGATGTGGCCACTGAGCTTTGGGCAGCTGCTTATCAGACGTTTTCTGCAGCTTCTTTAATGATCTGATTTGCATGTTTACCTATATTGTGTGCACAGCCATAAACATTGGTTTTGCTAAACGGTGTTTTGGCAGAAGTGAATGGCATCAGATGGAGACTTGAAATGCTTGACAGAATTCCCTAGGGCAGAAACAGCAGATGGAGGGAGGCGGAAATTGCAGCAAACCTCGTAAGAAGACCGGGCAAGGACCTTTGGGAAGACAGAGGCAGGCTGAGCTAAGCAGGGGAGCCTGAGATGGATACAGTTGCTTAGCAAAGGGGAACCCTCCTGCGAGTTTTGTGCAGGTTGTCATTAGCTTCAGTAACTCTTGGCTTTTCTGCTGGCTCCTGTCATCCCATTCTGTTCCCTCATTAAGCCCTCAACTGCTCCTGCTTTTCTCTAGCTCTTCTCATTTACTTCCCATCAATATTTTCATGTCTGTTTTTCCTCAGCATAGGATCTCACCATATTTCCTCTTTCCATCTCTGGTTCTCCCTATTGCCACTGCTTCTCCCACTTTCTTCTTCCGTGGTTCCTATCTTTTCCTCTCAAGTTCCTCACCACATTTTTTGCCCTGCTAATGTGTGGTAGTGACAGTGTTCATGACATTGCTTCTGTCTCAACCCTTTTAGCATTGATGGAAACCCACAGAGCCCTTTGGAGCCTGGTTTGAAGTTCAGCCCAAATATATGCCTTTGCTGGAAGCCCTGTCAGGTATAGAGTATATTGAGAGTAGTTAAGAACTGCCAGAGGGAGAGCAGGAGGAGTAAGCATCTGCCTGAGTGGCGAACAAGGTACATAACGATTGCCGGGTCTTCATTAGACTTTGAACATAGGACTCCAGGTAGCTGTAGCTGTTCAGTCACACTCAGTGAATATTTTTCATTGGTAAAAGTGGACAGACAGCTCCTTCACAGTTGTATCACACAAAAGATGTAGAGATGACAGAACCTGTCATGCTGAAGCAATTCTATATCACAAAATAGCAGAACAGGTGCTATACCACTCCCCTCCCTCACAAGCACAGAGGAGAGAAACATCTTTATACGACTCAAGGTGCCAGGACGCCCATGGGAATTTAAAGGGCTGTTTAAATCCATAGGCTGTTTGTACTTCACAGAGGTGAGCCTCAGGCACAGGGTTTTGCAAGCATTAAAGGTGACTCACTGACAACTTAGGCTGCCAGTACAAGCTGTGCTAAGGCAAAAGAGCTGAACCCAAGCCAAAAGATAAAGACATACACTGTCTGATCAGTCCGTGTAGCATATGTTGTTGGGAATGTCTCTTGAGACGTTCCCCCACAGACTTTGCTTGAAGAGAGCAGGATGTTCTCTGCCACTGCATGGTATCTTGCACTACAACATGTCTAAGTTGTGGCTCCTGAAATATTCCCTTGTAATACTTCTTATATAGTATGTTATTGCTTAGTGTGTTACTGCTATTGCTTAGCAAAGATACATTCAGCAGTGCGAGCTCTCCAGCTTTATTCAGATCTAACTGCTTCACAGCAAAACGTGTTCAACAGGCAAATGAGGAGAGCAGTCTGGTGCTACACACATTGGCCAGCTGGATACGTGGAAAGGTGGTACTCCCTTCGACTGGCCTTTGCCAGAGGTGTTCTAGGCAGATCACTTGGTTATACGTCTGCATCATCATAGACAAGTTTAGAAGGGAGCAAAAGACCATCTAATCCATCCTGTGACCTGAAAGGAAGATGAATTATATGTAACCAATCATATGGATTGGGTTTTTTCCCCAGTTCTAGTCTATAAGGGGTTAGAAATTATAATGTTGGTTTGGTAGTTGGTATTTTAAAGGATATATGTTTGAGTTTTCTGATAGAAAATGGTTGCTATTTTAGGATGATGTATTATTAAATCATTTTATGAGGAACTGAGGTAAATATTTTAAGCAAGAGCAAAAAGTATAAGGCAGCATCGTAATATAAAAAACCTTATCTAAAGCTAAGGTAACTGCTTAACAGATTACAGTTGCATTTCAGTTTACTGCATCTGAGCAAATACTACACTGCAAACTGTATTCAGAAAACTTTGCTCTTTTTAATGTCAGTCTCATCATTTTGATGTCTTCAAATGCAGTCATTGATAGAAATTATTCATCCCATTATTTGTTTTATCAGGGGGTAAGACTGAAAAAACTAAACACACTTTCAAGAAATGGTAGCATTTGCAAAAAATTGTGTGTGCTTTACTATACATTAATAATAAAAGCAGTCGATAAAACTTGTTTTGGCTTGAATCTTCAAGCCACCTGTGAGCTATTTCTATGACTTCTAGAAGTGGGCTCCAACTTCAACCCTACTGATATACTCTGGTCTACCATCACATGTCCAAAATTAAGAAAAGAAAGTTTACTTTTAAGATTCCTTCTGCCTGTCTCTTAGTAGTGGCGACAGGCAGTCTCAGTACATTGTAGATTGCTGGATATTTGGATCTAGCAGAAGTACTCCTGGGGACGGCAGTTTTAGTTCACTCTTGAAAGGAATGGAAGATCTCTTTGTTTCCAGAGCAGTGACTGCAGCGAGAAAGCAGGGCTATAGATCAAATGGTTAGATTGAACAATAAGTGAGATGATGTATTTTAAATTGCACAATGGTATAATAGTGGGGAGGTGCCAAGCACTCTTTGGAAAGTGGTTTCAGATGTTTCCTACCCAGAACAATACAGATTTTGGAGGCTTCATTTAACAGCAATCACAAGGCAAAAGGTCACCATGCAAGCTGACTAATTGGTCGCTGGCCAGATGGAAACCTGTACTTAGTTCATTTCAAGGACAAGTCGCTGCTGGCTAATGTATGGCAGATGGGGAGCCAGGGGAGTTTATTTTCATGAGTCACGCTGTGAGGGCTACATAACTCTTTGTACTGGGGGTCAAGCCAGATCTTGTTTTTCTCATCTGAAGGATAGTCTGTGCATGCCTCATGTTAAAACAAGGAAGAAGGTGTGTATGAATCAGATGTAGAGATCTCACCGACAGATCCTATTTCCCTGTGACCTCAAACTGAGGTATCATATGCTTACTATCACAAAGTACTGTATAGGTCTAACCCTCTTCATTCTCCTGTGTCCTGTTCGGGATGCTTTCTGGGTGTCATGTGATATTCATCTTCATCCACTATTTTGTCACTGTCTCCATAATATAGTACCTAAATGGAAACATTTTTCCAGACCAAATCTACAAGATGATCTCCCTCTCTCTGATTCTTCCCAAAGACCTACTTCTACTAGGAAAAATTTTCTGGGAGGTGTATGACAGCTTACTGAGGAATAACCCTAAATGATTGTCACCTGTATGAAGTGGTAATTAGTATAGCTTGTAAATTATTTTAATAATACTAAAAAAAAAAATTAGTGTGTCATCTGACACTTTTATGTAAATCCACCCATTCCCACCTTCAATGTGGTCTCTTTTGTTGCATTTCCTTCCACACTCATCGTGCATCCTTCAGGTTAGTTTGCGTCTTTATTTGGACTTTAGAGTATCTCCCCTTTTCTGTTTTTGCTGTGGAACTAGATTCTTTAGCTTCAGGCAAAACATATGATCTACTCCTTGGCTTTCAGAGCCTTGTGAAGTCGCCTTTCAATTCTGTTTCCAGTATCCTAGGAACAAAGAGACATTCATGTTTGAAATATCAAAACTTATCAGTTAGTCTTACTTAAAAAGTGAAAATCTAAGATTTGCCAAGTGAAGAACATCCAGGATTCCAAGTAAAGTTTTTGTAGGTTGTGTTGCCTTTATTTTCTACTCTGCAGAGAAATGATGGAGTTAAAGGCCAGCTTTACTAAAGTACAAGAGGATTGTCCTACACGCGTGTGTTCAGAAAGCTCTCTCATAAGTTGCATTCACATTTGGCAACCCTTCTCAACCCTTCTTCCTAATATGAATCCCTTTTTTTTTTTTTAAATCTGTGTCTTTTCTTGTACAAAAGGTCATCTAAAACTTTAGCTAGCTCAAGAGAATGTGCAATGCTATGTGTGCTCTGTGCAGGTGACAACTCCGGGCATACCATCTTATGATTACATTGTAGAATATGACCCTTATAAATATTTTTCTCTGGTGACTTAGGTTATAAATATATTGATATGCAACTTGGTGCCAAGCTGGAGAGCTAATGTAGAGAGACAGCTGTCAATACGGGTTTCTATGTATATAATATTTGGACTATGTTTTCAGAATGGACCACGCTGAAAGCTGGTTGAGGTTGTGAGTTAACTAACTTGTGCAGTTATAAAGAAAGTTGCATACTGTTTAGACTTAGATGTAATTTTGACTAAATGAAGCACGAAGGGAAAAGAAATAAATTTAAAGTGAGAAGCAAGAAATATTGCTTTTTTTTCTGAAAATGTTGCTCTGAAAATTAAAATCTTAAATTTAAAACTTGAATCCTTTTGCAAAAAAAGGAAAACGTAGAAAAGCCTCAGTGGCTTTATACACTTTTTTCTAAATAAAAACAATTTTTTTTTAAATTTAAATTGAAAGGTACCTTTTTGAAAGGTACCTTTTTAAAAGTTACCATTTTTAAAGAGATCATAGAACATCCCTCTGCAATCATAGCAATGAATTAAAATTGCAATGAATTCTAGCAGCAGCAAGGATCTCTACTTGCAAGTATAGACTCTCAAGCTCTAAAGAATTCAATTACTGTAAAAGGCAGGTTTTTACAGAGTGTGCACAAATAAGGTGAGTCATTCAGCAGCCGCAGAGTTTGGTTGGGTTTTTTTTATTTGCTAACTCACAAAGGTATTGAAAGACGTCCTTAAAAAGTCAAGAATAAACAACCTGCAAAGTCTAGTACCGAGCTAGCCAGCCTGTAAATGGCAAGCTAAACCCTGGGGAAAACAATTCCATTCTTAGCTAGTTAGAGGAAGGGGGATAGGAAAAATAATAAAATCAAACCAGGAAGAGAAAAATAGATAGGCAAGCTGAAACAGAGGGAACTGTTTTCACTCTGATCGTTTCAATACTGTCTTGATCCCTGTAGTTATGAAATCGTCTTAAAAGTTGTGAGCTGAGGTTTTTCAAAACCGTATTGAATTAATTCTTTTTATGTTGTTACCTTGTTCCTGGGTTTTCAGGAGTGATTTCTTGCAGAATTTCCCTCAAACATGAGGTCAGAAATCTACTTTAAGACAAAAAGATGCATTAGAAGTTATCCTGTAATCCTGTGATTCCAAAAGCTGGATATTTAAGAAAAATGCCAAATGCTGGCACTCTTGGAAATTTAAGAGGAAGCATTAATGGAACTTCTGCCTGAAACTCTCTCCCTGCTGTCATTTGTGACCCTGTACCTCCAAGGTCCCTGGGATTCTGCAGCCCAAGGGAGGCCCAGAACTGCCAAGAGGTTGCTGGTCTGCAGAGTGACTGCAGCACACCGCTGGATTTCTTTGGGTATGGCAAAAGAAAGGCTTTGCAGTGAGGCAGCGTGTGGCTTTTCCGAGTGCTCAGAGGAGTGCGGAGCAGACACCTCTGAAGCAGCTGGTACCTGCGTGTGACCACAGGTGTCCCCTCGGCAGTGTTTGTGTTGGTGCTGAGCTCTGCACACAAGAATCTGACCATAGTTTGCAACACCGAGCAATATGAAACTCAGCTAAAACTACTGTAACCTCATCCTACACAGCACATAAAACCTCTGCTGATCTGTCTTCTTTGCCAATACCAGCTGCATCGCTGGTCTCATGGGGAACTTTCCATGTTGGGCTCTGCAAGAGGGTCAGTGGCCTCAACTTGTCCTGTATCAGAGCTGAGCAGGAAAAGGAAATTGATGGACTGAACAGGAAAACAGCTTTACAGTACTTTAAAAGCCAGCTTTCATCATGTTAGGGGTTCCTTTGGCTCCATATTGATTTGATTGGGTTATCTTCAGCAAAGCATCTGTTTTAATTTACAGCTAATGCTCCAAAGGCTTGAATCCTAAGTCAGAAATTCTCCCCCACCCCCTCAAAATGAACAAAGGTAATATTAATCTCAAACACAGAAAACGAACGAGTGAATGGAAAAAACACAGACATGCAACTACTCTTTGATTTAAAGATACATCATACGAAACTCAAAAATGTTTCTTTGCTATCACCCTTAGGTCTTTGTTGTCTCACTGTTGTTTTACTAAGAGCAAGTGTTAGCTGGAGATTTTGATCAGATCTGGGAGAAAGTTGACTGGGGTTTGATCCAAAATTTATCAGGAAATTCAATTTTGTAGAGGCCAAAACTCATTTGAATCTCTTAGAGAACAGTTTTGGCCAGAACCATAGGGGGAGAATAAAACAGTTGGAAGTTTTCTTTTCTTTTCTTTTCTTTTTTTTTTTTTTTAAGTGCTCTTGTTTTGTAATGGATCTATTTGTTCAAAACAAAAAGAGAAAATACCAACAACAGTAAAACAGATTACAACCCCCAAACAAACAATGCTGTAACTCAAACAAAATGTTTTATTCAACCCAAGAGTGTATTTCCAGGCTGGTTGGTGTTGGTGTTGAAGAAAGTAGTCATCATTTCTGTTTTAGGTCAACCTAAATAAAAATTAATGTGAGATTCTTCAGGTTAGCAGCAAAACCGGCAAAACGATTATTCACATGGATATGTTTTTCTTGATGTTTATTATAGTAATATGTTTTATCTGTACAGTATGCAAGCTGTTATTCTAATAACTGTTGTTATGCCTGAAAACATCTTGCACATCCCAGTTCTGAAATTTTCCTATGCAGAGAAAATTGGTATTTTCATAGCTTAGGTTTCTTTCATGATCTAATCTACCTTCTGCTGCTGACTGGCTTTAGATTTTCAGGGTAATTTCACTTGCTACTTTGAGTGCATTCGGCCCAGGCAGAGGAATGAAAGGCAAAATTCTGAATTCACCACAGCCTCTGTGAGTGCGTTGCTGCCCCTTGGCACAGAGCCTTCAGCTGCACTTCAAACTGCAAAGCCCTAAGGAACCCAAGGGATAAGTTCAAGAAATGGTCTCCCAGTACTCAGATAGGTCACGGCCCTCTGCGTGGTCTGTGGTCTTTGAAAGATGAGCACAGTGAAGCTGCCCGAGGAAGATAAAGACAAAACATAAGCCATGTGTGTGACACTGAAGCAAGGTCAATGCATAGGGGCCCCAGAAAGGGGCACTCTAAGCTAATTTGCAGCATGGGAGTTGACCCAGAGGATGGTGGGATCAAAGACTTCTCTTCCTTAAAATCAAGTCAAATATTGGTGTTGAAAGACTCACCATGAGGGAAGAGAGAGCGGGGTAGAAGAGCTCGAGGAAACTTCTGCCAACTAGCTATTGCTGGCCTGGCCTGTCAAGCAGTAAAGTCATCTCAGTCGCTGGCACGCTCTCGTGTCTTCCAAAATGTCAAACTGATGAAAAAAGAAACTGTTTTTCCTTCCTGCTGCTGGTGTTTCTATTGAAATTGCAAAGGTTTTCGGAAGTGCTAATACAGAAGATTTGCAATTGGGTACAGCTGTTGACAACTCCTTTCCCAAGTAACGCAGTCTAACAGAGGCAGTGCCTGCTGCTGCCCGGAGCTGCGTTGCCACCACTTAACAGGGCGACAGCTGAAGTCTGTACAGCAACTTTTTTTTTATGACATACCGAACAAGCCGGAGCACTTTCAGCCTGGGAACAAGGGAATAAAATACTGATCTAGGTATGGCGAAGTAGTAAGACAAGACAGGCTGTATCTGCCTTCAAACTGCCAATCTGCCATCTGCTATCCTTTCATTTTCCCTCGCACCACTGACGCAAGGAGTGTCCAAACTTCAGCACATGTTTTGCAAACGGCAGTGCCCAATGGGTTGTTGCTGTAGATCTGCCATCAGCGTCAGGCCTGTTCCAGCCTACTTAACCATTTAATTTGGTAAATGTCAATATGGCCTCTTTGTTCTTCTCGGCACCATATGCTATCCGATTAAAAGTCCATCAGGTTTCTCTCAGCTCCTCTTTCTTTCAGGAGGATCATTGGCAGCTGACAGCCCCCACTGGGAGTTTTAGGTAAAGAAGAGCTGTGTGCTGTGAAAGTGCTGCTGTTATCGTAGGCATTGCAGTTCTGCTTCGGAAACTCTGCCATGACGTGAGGCATCGTTGTGCAACTCACGCTACAAACACTGGACGGAAACTTGTGCGTGCCCTGAAGGGAGGGCGAGGGAAAGATTTCACAGGTAAGGTAGAAAGTATGAGGATGGGTATGAACTGGTGGAGTTTTGCTAATAAATCAGTTAATAGGAAGGACACTAAACTTATTCACAGAAAAGTAATTAAGAGTTTTATTCATTTCCCTTAATACTGGAATCAAAGGAGTGACATGAAAGAATTTTTATTGGGCAAAAGTCAAAGGTTGATGAAGAGGAGAGGTGAAAGGCGGGAATGAAAGAAAAATAGAAAGAAACAATAATAGATCCTACTATCATTCTCTTAGAGACATTACTTACAAATATTCAAGATAGAAATCTCTCTTTTACAAATTCTACACTGCTTTGCTCCTCTCCCTCATACGAATGCTCCGTGAACACGCTTCTTGTTCTTTGAGGACCATTAATTTATCTTTTCTTCATGGTCGTCTGGATCATCTGATTTGATTTTTTAAACAGGAAGAGGCAGGAGTTCATACAAGGCAGAGGGAAAGGCAGGGTTTATTTGCAGAATGGGCAGAGTGATGTAGTCGAAAGAGCATTAGCCTCGGACAGGACAAAGGCAGCCTTAAGTCCTGTTTCTGGCACAGCCACTGACTCCCTACATAACCCTAACCTGACCGCACCTTTCTGGTTGGTCTCTCTAACTCCTACGACCCCGTCAGAGGAGCCCCAAGGGTGCCGGCTCACTCACATTCGCTCTCCAGCTGCACATTTGCCTAATCTAGCATTCAGCCTGCACCACAGAGGTCACCTTCGGGTTCTCTTCCCTTCGCACTGGAAGCAAAAAACTTCTCTTTCTCCCTAAGGGGTTTCTCTTTGTAGGGAAGAATGTCTTTAAGAGATTTTTTTTTTTTCTGTAGATAAAAGCGATCATGTGGCAGAGGGCAGTCCTCCAACCTTTCCCCTAGCACGCTTTGGGGGCACTGCTAGGGAGACTATACGCCCGCTGCCTGCGAGAGATGGAGAGAGGAGTGGTGGTGGAAACAGGGGAGAGACCTGCCACCAGCTCACCCGCCAGTCTGCTCCAGCGCTGCTTTAGACTTCACCCACCGCAGGACTCAGCTCAAGGTCAGGCTTGCAGCCAGCGCGTGCTGTGGCTTGATCAAAGACAAAAGACCCAGGGCTGCAGTTACATTTGGAAAATGGTTTTTCGTTGGTTTTGTAATATGAGCAGAGGGAGACTGGTCATAAAGATCTAGTTTTTTCCTTTCCTACTGTATTGAATTTGCTCACTGATGGTGTTTTTTTCTTTTTAACTTGCTAGTTTGGAAAACACAGTTCAGCCGTGTGTCATCACAACTGTACTGCCAGCTTCCAGTTGAAAACGGGTCTGAGCTCCTGCTTCAGGAACTGGATCTTATACCACGAGTTGAGTCACGAAGCTCTAGGCAGCGTATTGTGAACATGGTGATGACTGCCAAGTCTGCTGGTTTTTACTATGTAGATTAAAATAGGTGTCACTTTTTAGACCTGTCCTTCAAGTTCGATTCCTTATGCAGCACTGGGCAGCCTTAGTGTGTCTGTTGGAAGGAATGTGGAGATTTAGCTTCTGTAAAGGCAGTTTCATTGAGAATTGTTACTTGGAGATTTATTTTTTTTTGGTCATTCCTTTCTGCTGCTGTGGAAGGATCTGTATATCTGGGCTGTTATTATTTTTATTTGCTGTCCTGTTTTTTCCATCTTCTTCTTTATACATCTGAGCTTTTGGACTACTCTTTTCAAGCAAAGACTAAGTTATTGCATGTCTATACATTAAAATACTAAGCATTTAAGAGGACTAATCAGGTTACAGCTCTTTGGGTGCATCACAATGAACTGTTTACTATTATTAGTAAATGACAGGCTACTAAAGTTTATCCTCAAAATATAAACCAGAATTCTTACTTTATTCATTAATTGATTATTTTTGTTAAACATGCCCTGTAAATTTAACAATCATTGTTCAGACCAGGATTTGGAAGTTGCTAGATAGCCCATGACATGCCATTAGTCTAAAATATATTAATGGCTTTTTTCTACTCAGCTTGTTAGCTTGTGTAAGTCCCTGAAAATCATTGTCTAGGTATGGTACCAGATTCTCTTGCTTATACAAGAAAGAAGGGCCAACCTTGAAAAGTTGAAAACCTTGTTCTTTTTTTCCCACACAGGTATGGGAAAAAGTTGGTCTGAAGTAACCACAATCGTAAGTGGTAGAAAAAGAGCTTTTTGATCTTCTGAATGTTGAGCAAGCCCAAGAAAGAATCTGTCCTTTTACCTCTACCATGATCCTTGCAATTCAGAGCTGAGTTAGGTTAGTGTGGCTTTGCAGAAGAGTGTTGCACTCCCTTTCAGCCATGTGCCTGTCATGTTGGAGAATGATGGATTGCAATTCCAGAGCTGTCACTCTAACATCATTCACGAGTGTTTCACTCACTTCAGGGAGATGAAGGGTATTGCTTTCTGCTTCCTGCAATGACTTTATTGCCTCTGACTAACACTCATGCTTGCTCACTTGGCAGTTGGTGTAAACTGAGGAGCTAAGGGGAGCAGAGTGACTAAAAGGGCCAGGAGACAGGATTAAGAAGTGTGTTTTCTCTATGAATGGACTGAGTGTGAAATTAGTACTCCAGCTAACCTGCGGAACGCCGACGCAGCACACATGGAGCTGGTCTTCCCTTTCTCAAAATTAAGTGCTTGCTTCTGACCAGTCACAATTAAACTGTCTGGCCTTTGATGAAGAGAGATGCTGTGTTTTGTGCTAAAAATACTCCGCTTTGGCTGAAATAAGAGGATGAGACTAGATAATCACAGAATGCAACATTAACCAGCGAGACAAAAATGGATAGTCAATTTAGTCCAATGCTTACTGGTTCATTATTTCATATCATCAGGCTCTTCAAAAGAAATTACAGCATTTACTCAGTGGAAACCGGAGCTTGTTTGGTTGCAACACTCTCCTGGATATTCTTTAGCTCAAGTGGTGTGTTGATACGTCCTTTTTGCTTTGACAAATGAGGCAAATTGAATGCCCTAAGGGATCAATAGGTTTTGCTAGTTTCCACATACTTCTAAAATACACTCAGTAGCTAACAGAGAAGACTGCAGACACCTCAAAACTTAGGGACTTGACTGAGTTGAGGCTAAATTAAAGATATTTGTTAAAAATAGGAGCCAATGTATATAATACCCAAAGCTAAGCCAAGAGGGAAGAGTGCCTAGAGCTCGGGGACAAGGACTGAGTTTTGTCCCAGTCTCTGCAAGGCAGTCTGATCTAAAGGACAAAGAGTGGCTGCAGACCCGATCTAAATTAGGGCAGTTTGCAGCTCTGACCATGGCCCTTGATTAAGGGGCTGAATCAATATCAGGAGACAGAGACCATGAATCTATTTCTGCCTCTTAATTCAGTATTTTTCAGTAGATGGAGCAAGGCTTAGTTGGTTATTTTTCTTATTAGCACAGTAATGCTCTGGCGTCGCTGTGAAAACCCTGATGAAGCGGCTGCCCTTTCACTGAGGCATTTACAGCTAAACCAGAGATGGGGAAGTGCTGAGAGAGGGAAGGAGGGAGGGAGGAGGAAGGAAAGGAAGGAAGGAAGCAAAGGAAGAAGTGAGGAAGGATGGGATGAGGAAGGAAGGAAGGAAGGAAGGACGGGATGAGGAAGGAAGGAAGAAAGGGAGGGATGAGGAAGGAAGGAAGGAAGGAAGGGAGGGATTAGGAAGGAAGGGAGGGATTAGGAAGGAAGGAAGGGAGAGATGAGGAAGGAAGGAAGGAGGGAAGGAAGGCAAGGGAGGGATGAGGAAGGGAGGAAGGAAAGGCTTGTCTCTGTCAATATGGGGTGACTGATGGACAGGGCTTGGTTCCCACTTTTGGCAGCTTCAGTCTAATCCTGGGAAGGGAGCATTTGTTATTGGACGTGTCCAGAAACACATGACTGGGAGGGGTACAGGTCGCTTGCCCAATCTCTGCCAGACAGGTGGGACCACTGCTCTGACACATGGGGATTGTGATGAGCTCTGCCTGGGAGGAAAAAACAAGAGCTCATTTAAGTGGTGAAAGATGCTACCAACTTCATTATTTACTCAGCTAGCAGATGTATATTTAAAGAGGAGGAAACCTCACCCCATCACACGACTGTCTTTTTGGCTATCTGAACCTGGCCCCATGGCTCATCCTGACTCCACGTAGTCCTTGAGGCAGCTGGCATAGCCCCTGACAGCAAGCTGTTGTTCTGCTGAACTTCCCGTGGTGGCTGCCTATTTTTTGGCGTGACTGTCCCAGCAGCACATCCAAAGGTTTCAATTAGAAAGCCTAAGTTCAAAATGCCCAAGCTTAGCTCAGTCCATGTAGCATCTGCACGGTGCAAAAGATGCGATGCCGTTGCCTGTGCTGAGACTGATGGTTGCAGCAATGCAAGCAGGAGGGACTCCGAGGAGAAAGCCTCTGCAGCAGCAGGGAGAGGAGCTGAGCGATGCCAGGAAGCACACAGCAAAAGACACTACATGTGCCTGCGTTTGCTGGCTCTGAAATCAGCCTCTCTTAAGAGGGCCACATGCTGCAGCATTTTACTCTGGCCTTAACTGTAGGCTTTGCTTGATGCTTCTGCTTACCTTCCAGTAATGCTGATAAATGGTTTGTGCTTGTGTGTGAGCATGGCCATGCACTTTGCAGGACCTTAGCAGTTAATTTTCTCCTCCTCAACCTGCTGCAGAAATTTTGAGACCTTTTTTTATCTGCTTACCAGGCAACTTGAGCAGTCACAGGTCTCCAGCAAGGTGGCAGTGTGTGTCACTGAGGCAAGGAATTAGATGACATTTTTGTACCTTTTTCCTTCCACTTGCATTACTCTAGCTTCTTTTTTTTTACTACACTTACAAATATGTCTATGCCAGTGTTTGCAAAGCATCAGCATTTTTTGTTGTTTTTTCTGACCTGTGGATATTGCACAGTATGTGATGAACTCCTTGCTACATATTCTTTGTGATCTTATTGGGATATATAACTCTTTACTGTGCACAGCCCCTTTACACTTTTCTGGGAGTATAAAAGGGGCAGCAAACCTAGCAAAAATGAGAAACAGTTTGGTGTAAGGGAATGACTTGAGAGGCACCCCCAGAAATATGGAAGGGGCATGTGGTATTCAGCATATTACCACCTGACTGGCTCCTGCACAGTAGAGAAGTTGTTAAAGCAGGGTTGAGCATAGCCTGGCTGACATCCACTGCTCAGCTCAGATGGAAACCCTCATCTCCTCCACTCTTTTCATCCTCCCTACCCCATTCCTGCATTAGTGTTATTTGGAAAGATCCTACTCTTCACTAGGAAGTAAAATGAGAGGAGATAAATAAGGATAAGGAAGGGAAATGGTACGGAAGGCCAATTCTCCAGAAAATGTACATCTTCTGTGCCTGTGCAGTGACTATAACGTACCATAAGAGTCTCGATTTCTTGTTTCAGTGAGTGTAGAGACTTAATATTTTTAAGTCAACATGCTACAGCTGGTTGTGCCTGTGAATTAGTTTGTCCCCAGTCAATAGAAACGGAGCAGTAATAACCTTAATTAACATTTGCATAATTGTGATTAGTAACTTACAAAAGAACGGTTGTAGTAACATTATAAAAGATTATTTAGCAGTTATTGAATTATGCTTGCTTTATTTACTTTTTTTAAGTCACAGTGAGCAGCAAACAGGATGTGTTTAGTTGATTATGTAATTGAATGCATTAAGCAGCTGTAAGCTGAAGTAATTAAGAAAAATTTGAGCACTTTCTAGGGCAAGTAAGATCTACAAGAAGGCCAAGTGTTTCCTGAGGAGTCCAGCTAAAACATCAAGGTTGTCCAGCTTGAAACTCAATTCTAGGTTGTTTGTCACTGTTCACTGATAGTTTCATATGCTTATTCTCAAGAAGTGCTCCTTGAGCACTAATGCCTAATTCAATTAGATGGTGTACTTCATTATTTACTGCTCAGCCTAAGCGGTGCTATGAGAATTGGGGCCTAGGATATCTCTTTTTTTAATGTCAAATTACCTCAAGTGTCAGTTGTGATGGATCCAGGACTAACTTCAGACCAAGATTAAAGCTCCATGACTTTGCCCTGTGTATGCTTTGAATTTTTATGTGGATGCTCAGAAAGTAACCAGCAAAGGGGAAGTGAGTAGTAAAGCAGGAGGGAGATAACACCGCAGGTCCCTCCGGAAGACCGAAAGAAACTAGTTGTGATTAACAATCAGCAGCAGGTTACCAGAGACTTAATGCAGAAACAAGGGCAATAAGTCTCCTGATAAGGCGCTGTGGGAAGTATCAGCTCTGATTTTCATTTCGAGGTTTGAAAGTACTGAGGTGACGGTGTTGAAAAATGCAGAACATTTTAAAGAGAGAGAGATCTGTGCTTTGGTCTTGCAGAACTCAGAATATATCAGCATTTTAAAAAGATCAGAAGGGAAAAAAATACAGAAACTAAATGAAAAACAATGAGTGTCAAACATGATAAGGAAGTTCTTTTCATTCCCTCAACCTGAGGGTTTGATATTAGAGAACCACTTATACACATGGAGTACTGAACTCTTTCTCCATCATTTACAGACGTGTCAGCAAAGAAGTATTTCAGTGCTGTAGGAGTTGTTAATGGCCTGATATTACTGCTAGTGCTGCTGAAGAACTTTCAGCAAATGATACATTACAGAAAGAAAATCTAAAGATAATGATAGGACTGTTTCCCTTAAAGTTGCCCACCTTTGGCTTTATTACAGTTTATCGGTACTTACAGTCTGATGCTTGTTCTTCACATTCAGCCTTCTTGCCTTTACTCTACCTTTATGTTTCCCAGGCTTCTTATTTTCCTCTTTCCTCTCAGCATCACTTTGATCTATGGGATAGCACATCACCAGAGAAGTCCTTGTAACTGGCTGCACCCAACTTCTCTGCCATCCCAACAACCTTTACTTTTGTTCCTTTGGTTCTGTTTGTTCTCAGATATTTTTGGTCGCATTTGGAAAAGATTTATCTTTCCGGTCCCAGTACGTTAAACTATTCTGATTTTTATAAGTTGAAAGTGATGAAAGGTGTATGTTTTCAATTAATTTTTAAGACTCATTCTTTCTGAGATTGCACATCTCTAAACTTGAACTTCCTTTATGCTTTGGCAACAAGCTGAAAATGAGATAACTTAGTTGAGAAGGAAGTGAATTATTAACCCTCTCAAATGCTAAGAGCATCAGCTAATGAAAATTCTGTATTTTAGAGATCTTTGAGAAGTATGGTATATAGTTTAGAGGACCCACAAGGAAAGTGATTGAAATATGAACTAGAAACCCAGAATGTTTATAAGTCATGTAACTAACTTCTAAACTAAAAAAAAAAAAAAAGAAAAAAAACTAAATTATGTGCTTTGGAAATCAATTACATGAGGGTACAACAGACCACTATATTTACTAAAACCAATAATTACTAAAAGCTCAGATGTTAAACTAGAGGATCCAAAATATTGTTTCATTTTAGCATACAGGAGACCCACAGCTCTTTTTATTGCAGGCTTTGGCTACGTTTCTATGTGTTCCCAACTCTGAATTTTGACTGCATGTTAGATATTGAATAATCCAATTTTGCACAGCAAAACTTGGCAGACTCAACTGAATTTCCCTGAATCAAACACAAGATGTTTTAGTTTTCTTCAGATTCCACATCACACTTGAAAATTCTTTTTTAGGGCACAAAAGCTACACCAAAACCAGACTGGATTTTTCAGAAGTTAGTCACCCATCCATTAAAGTTGATAATAATGAGAAAGTACAGTTAAAGCAGAGTAAAAAGAGAAAAATGTGCCACCCCCATTGGGACAAATGAGAGAACAATGGCTTCTATTGACAGTTGCTTTATTATTGGAAAAATCCTTTTTGGAGGGAGGTTGGATTGCACGGAGCCATGCTGTAAAGGCAAAGCCTAGCTGCTGTTAATCCTGGCCTTTGGCAGCTGAAAATCTGTGCTCCGGCTCTGTTCAGCCCACTCCTTTTCAAGAACGGTGGCAAAGATGATAAATTTCTACTCTGCTGCATCCACAGCTCACGCTGAAATTCTCCTCTACTCAGCCACCCTTCAAAGATTCCTCCTTGAGTAACACCACTTCGGTGTTCACTGAGCCAGAAATGCCAGGCAAACCCGGTAGAAGGAGGCTTTCTGCCTTAAGCGAGTCCCGCTTCTTGAGCTGAGCAAATTGGTTCAGTTCTTTTAAGAGACAGGGGCTAAACTGGGCATCAACACGCTGCAGCCAGTGCTGGCGTTTGGCAATATCGCTGTCTCCAAACCACAGCGATGTGGGAGCTGCTTCGTGGGCATTTCAGCAATTCCCTTTGGTGTCTGGCAGGCTGATGGGCAAGAAAAGATGGTGGCTGGCAGAGCTCCCCCAGCGCTACCTGCCTGTGCTCACAGATCCATCTCATAAATCTATCTCAGTCTGTTTACTGGGGCCTTAGAGCCTGCTAGTGTCGGTGATTGCTCATTAGCTTATATTCATTACAATTATCCCTAAGGAAGGGGGGGGCTATAGCCTCTGCTTTTAGCATGCAAATTAAGCAAAGTTTGGAGTTACCACACAAAATCACCGAATGCCAGGCTGTCATTACTGCAGTTGGTTTTTCAGAATACAGTTTTAATTGAACTAATTATCACAGACTTCCACAGGTAGTTTGAGGCTTTAATGAAATACTTTATAAGAATTTAATCATGCTCCCATTGAAGGCAATGACAAAAACGCTTCAATGGCATTGGATCAGAGCACACACAGTGCGGATTATTTATTTTTCTAGTATAACTAAATAATGACATAAATTTGCAGCTGGTACAATAGGAAGCTTTAAACTCAGGTATTTGTGATTTGTTCTATTTGGAATATTTGACAGAGCCTCAAATCAAAAATAGGTAAAGCAAATTAATAGCTAATTTAGGATGTTACCAAGAATAACATTGTGAAGACATGGAAGATGGAAGCACTGCGTTTCATACTCATACCAAATGACCCAGCCTGCAAACACCAGCCCTACTGCTTCAAAATCCTCCTGACACACCACCTGTGGCAAAGGCAGAGAAAGACTGTCCTGTGCTCACTGAAGTGTGTGTGTATGTCTAACTTGGTCACAGTAATAGGGACTGTGCATTAATTACTAATAATAATCTTAC
>NW_009632847.1:0-2344 GCF_000690535.1 Cariama cristata | reverse complement strand
AGGATTAGGTATCACATCATAAGCTAATATGTGTAAAATGGGACTAAACACCCTGGTTTAGCCGCATGAGCCTCTCCTCAAATATCTGTCTATGATCCCCGTTTTCTGGTAGCACTAAAAGAGGTTGGGGACGCAACCAGCTCTACCCAGCAGAAAAATGTATGGACAAAAGGTAATGGCAGGCTCCATTGTTGCTTTAGCTGGAGCACCTAGGAAGGAAGAAGAGTAAGCTAACTTAGCCAAGCTTTCAAGAAATGTGTAGTGGGTAATCTAGTGAGGGATACAATGCCCAAGGGCAATAAAGATGTAGGAACACAGAACAAGAGAGCCGAAAGCAGTCATCTGGTCCTTCTCACAGCCTCACTAGGATCAAATATCTAACAGATGTCAGCATTACCTGCCCTTTATAAACAGCTTTCATGCAGACAGAGTCCTCAGTCTTCCCAAGCAAGTCATTCAAGTGTCTCTCTATCCTTAACATTCAAAGGCGCTCTCATTTTTTTATTAACCTCCCTCGCTGTAGTTTAAACTCATTATGCTGTAGTGTAAACCCATTATTCCTTGTCTTTGTCCCACTGGCAGTAGCTTTTCATGTATTTGAAGACTTATTGTGACATCTTCCCAGTGTTGTAATCACTTAAATTGTGCCACTTCCTTTCTTTTGATCTTTTTTTTTTCCTGCTAGATCATCTTTTCGAGACTTCTGATAACCCTTAGTGCTTTCATCTGGCCACCTCCAACTGCAGAAGCCCTGACTCTTCTCAGTCTCATCTCTTACTCCTTACTGAATTCTTTGCAAAGTATATGGGTCCTAGCCCTCAGTGCCTCTATCAAATGTATGAGTGGCATCAGAACAGCCAGATATTAGTCGTGTGGTTTATGCAAGCTGTCCCAGGGGTTTCACATGGTGATTGCCATCAAGAAGAAAAGGTATTCACAAAAAAGATCAAGTGATGAAAGCCAGACAGAAATTACAGAAAAATCTGGAGTAATGGACATTCTTTTTTTTTAATGCACTATGTCTCACAGCTGATAACGAGTTCAGATTGGTTCTTGACATTGTTTGAACTTCAAAAGGTGTTAACTTTTTTCCATGCGAAAGGAAGGTTTCCAAGGTGTCATGTAGTTCTGCTCAAAGAAAGCCCTTTCTTTGTCATTCGTCTGTTCAGTATTTGACTCTTTTTATTTGACCTTGTGTCTAGTTCTTACATTAGCACAGTGTGGAGCTGTAAAGTTGTTGCATGATTACTTCTCTCTCTCTCCTTGAAATTAGACATCAGTGTCAACTCAGTTCTAGTGCACTCACCTCTAGAGGGGCATCAGTTTCTGACAACTTTAATTTTTCATAGTCTAAAAATGAGGCATTTAAGTGCAAAAGAAACTTCTCTGAACCAGTGCAGCAACATCTTGCTGCATGCACAGAAAAGCAGACACACACAGTAGCTCAAAGAGAAGGGTGAGCTACCCTCATTTTACTCTGCCCACCGCTGGCAATAGCAAGTCAAAATTCAAGATAAGACTGTGTAAATGTTCTCTGGGTAGGGGGGAGGGAGGGCAGGAGGGAGGAGTAGTGCAATCCCAGATAAATCCGGACTGGTGGACTGTCATTATTTTGTCCATGATCTCTCATATCAGAGTTCAAAGCTGCCAATCTCCCTGGCCATCAGCTTCCAGACTGGATGAGCAGGAAAATTCTCCAAACGGATTACTTTAGCAACTGTTTAATTTCAAGGATTTGTTTCTCTCGTATAGATTGCAATATGCATGTAATTAGTGTGTTGGAGCTGCAACAAATCATGCAAATTAAACAGTTTCTTCCACATCTCAGCATGATTAAATAGAGAATAAATTGATATAATAATATATGTATGGTACATGCCTTTAGAAATATCTTCTTAGAGAACTATCATCAAAGAGACAAAGGATCATATTAACTTCTGGCATAGCACTTGTTCAGACCAACTGGAATGGTATTTGCGTCTCTTCCAGATGAGATCTTAAAGCTGAAAAATTGTGATAGGTAAGAGAGCATGGCTGAAGCCGCTAAATTCTTTACTAAGCACTTTTAAAGCATCCAAATGGCTTATTTTTCAGCTGTGAAATAGAAGTCTTTTCCACTGTTCTGGAAACATGGGATTCAAGGTGACTTCACGGGGTGTTAATGGACGAATGATTTGCACCTTCCTAACAATATTTCACGAGCAATGATGTAGCAAATAACATAGTCTATTACACTGTGCCACCAGATGCCATCTGAAAAAACACGTTACTGGCTTTAACATCCCAGACTTAATCAACTTTCCACAGATATGACGCTGATCATAGAATCATTATGGTTGGAAGA
>NW_009632846.1:28088-28382 GCF_000690535.1 Cariama cristata | reverse complement strand
TCTCCTCCCCTCTCCAGGCCTGTCCGGGAACCCGACCGACCTGGAAAAGAGGCGGCAGGTCTTCGGCCAGAACTTCATTCCTCCCAAAAAGGCCAAGACGTTCCTGCAGTTAGTGTGGGAGGCACTCCAGGACGTCACACTGATCATCTTGGAAATCGCAGCCATAATCTCCTTGGGCCTGTCCTTCTACCACCCTCCGGGTGGTGACAATGAACGTGAGTCCCTGGGGTCCCTGTGGTGCGGTGGGGTGCCTGGTGGGGGGCCGATGCGAGCTGCCATGTCCAGCTGTGTGGG
>NW_009632846.1:24987-28036 GCF_000690535.1 Cariama cristata | reverse complement strand
ATTTCTGCTTACCCTTGAAGTGGTGGCTTCTCCTTGTCCTTGGTGTCCTTGGCATGGTCCCATCCAGTGGACCATGATGGATGTGTCTGGGTGCAGCCAGCACCACAGCATGGCTCAGAGCTGCTCTTTGCTGCTCCCCCAAAAGATGCTCAAAGACTGAGGGGTCCATCTGCTCTGGTGACTTCCCAAGTCCCATGGGGCTTCTCTTTTGGTTTGGGCATGGAGGGACAAGGCTGTCTGTCGCCGTGATACCCCGTGTGTGGCTGAGCGACAGCGTTGGGCGAGTTTCTCCTCCCCGGTCCTGAATCTCTCTGTGTTGGAGGAGTCAAGCAGGGGCAGGGATCTGGAGATGCAGGGAGACGGTGACTCATTCGAGGGTCACGCAGTGGAGGGAGGGCTGGGTGCTGCAACTGGAAATAGAAGCCAGTTGTCCCAGCTCGCTCAGCCCAACCTCTGCCAAAAAAGAAAAGTGGAAAAAAAGAGGGGAGGGGAAAAAAAAAAACCAAAAAACGAATGCCTCTAGGGATGTAAAAACCCTCTCCTGAGAGCAGGGGAAGCCCTTGGACCAGCTCAGGGAGGAGGAGGAGGGAGGAGTAACTGTCTTCCAGGCTCTGCTTTGTGCACGTTACTTGGAGGAAAGCAGGTGTCGCTTTGTGCAAATGAGTTTTCTCCTCCAACTGCAGTGTGCGGCCAGTCAACCGGTGGCGTGGAGGACGAGGGCGAGTCGCAGGCCGGCTGGATCGAGGGGGCAGCTATCTTGTTTTCCGTGATTATCGTGGTGCTGGTGACCGCTTTCAATGACTGGAGCAAGGAGAAGCAATTCCGGGGCCTCCAGAGCCGCATTGAGCAGGAGCAGAAGTTCACGGTCATCCGCAAAGGGCAAGTGATTCAGATCCCCGTGGCTGAGATTGTGGTGGGAGACATCGCGCAGATCAAGTACGGTGAGTGGAGGCGGCGGTGGCTGGGGTCTGTCCCTCTACCTCGGGAGCCTGGCAGTTCCTCCTCTCTGCTTTGCCAGCCCTTTTGCCTTAAGGGGAAGCGTTGGCTCCCCCAGTTCCTCTGTTTTGCAGCATGCCATGGCCGGGAGCAATGGGAGATGCTCCTGTGCAGGTGATGGAGCTCTGCTCACTTTGCTGCGTGCCAGCCTGGAGCTGGGCTGGCAGAGCTAAGCCAGGCTCCGCACACAATTTTGGGTTGCTTTAGCAACCTGCTGGTCTCAAAAATGATTCACTTTTCACAACCATGTCCTTGTTGGTGAACGTTTCCTTAGCAAGGAGATATAGCCCTTGGGCTAAACTAGGTCCTGCCTCTTGTTTACCAGGTGGTATGCTCATCCCATGCAGCTCCCGTCAGGAAGGAGACTGGTCCACCATGGTGTTCATTTTTACATAGGGCTTTTTCCTTCCTCGGCAGGTGGATGATGGGATCCTGTAACGGTTTGGATGTATCAGGAGGCTTTGGGAAGGATGTGGTGTTGATTCAGTAAAACCAGATGGGGGAAGCACTGTCTGATTGAGCAAAAGTCCTCACAACGGATGCTTTCGTAAATCAGTGAAGATTTTGGAGCTATTGGATATCATCTTATAATACCCATCTGTCTTACAATACCCATCTGTTGCTTCTTCTCACTTTAGATTCGGTCTGAGACTGAGTTTTGAGTCCTTTTGCTGACACACGAAGCCTCTTCTCGGGATGGGGCAGGCAGGGGTGAGCTGCGGCTGCCTGGGCCGGGGCTGACCCCCCTCTTTGGTCTTCTTCTAGGTGATCTCTTGCCAGCAGATGGGATCCTGATCCAGGGCAATGACCTGAAAATAGATGAGAGCTCGCTGACCGGGGAGTCAGACCAAGTCAAGAAATCGCTGGATAAAGACCCCATGCTGCTGTCAGGTGAGGATCCTGGGCAGCTCTCGCGTGGTGGGCGCAGGGCTGGGACGGGTTTGTGCTGTGACGGAGAGATGGCTGCTCCTGGGTACCAGTGGTAGGGAGGAGATGAGAACTGAGTGCCAGTGTCCTGTCTCACCGTGGCCTTCCTGCTGTGCCAGGTACCCACGTGATGGAGGGCTCCGGCAGGATGGTGGTGACTGCCGTGGGTATCAACTCCCAGACGGGAATCATCTTCACTCTCTTGGGTGCGGGAGAAGGAGACGAGGAAAAGAAGGTGAAGAAAGGTAAGGAGATCCACTTAACCTGTTTTTTCCCATCTTTTGCCTTGCTCCCTTTCCTGGGAAGCATCCACTGGTGTGCAACAAGCTACGCTCGCATCTGTGGGTATACGATTGTGGGTTAGTGCCCGTGACCCAGGCAGGTACGGCGAGCTCTCGAGGTGGCGAGGAGAATCCCTCCCTGCTGCCACTTCGCCTGCAGCGTGGGGATTGTGCTGCCTGAGGAAAGCCCCCCGTGCACCCAGACCTCTGCTCGCCACCTCTTTCGGACACGGCTCCAACTCTCTCTTCTCCAGCCGGCTGCAGCCTGGAGTTGCAGGGTGGGGAGGGTCAAGGCTCAGAGGCAAAAGTGGCCGATAGCGATGCCCTGCGGTGCTGTGGCACGGTGCTCATTGCCCACCCCGTGGTGGGAAGGTGAGTCCTGGTTGTCCGCAGGATGTTAGTAGCCCATCCAGAACCCTGAGGACTTTGCTGAAGATCTCTGCTGGCATCCCCTGAGCTCCCTGGGGAAGGAGGCAAGGTGCAGAGGATGGCAAGAGGGAGAGGAGGGCTTGTGTGCTGGGGGGTGGAGGGTAGGAGAGCAGCCAGGCAGGCTGAAGTGTTCCTAATCGTGCTGGGGCTCAAATGCTTCCCCGCCTCAGCTCTCACATCTTGCTGCTTGTTCCCCTGCTCTGTGCCAGCTCCGATGCAAGTGTTCCTAATCGTGCTGGGGCTCAAATGCTTCCCCGCCTCAGCTCTCACATCTTGCTGCTTGTTCCCCTGCTCTGTGCCAGCTCCGATGCGAGCTCCGATACCAGCTTTAAAGCCGGCATTGGTACAAGCCAGGCCTGGGACGCTCCTTCTCTCCCCCGTGTCCCCGCACCTCTGTTCACCAGGTTCCAGCCGTG
>NW_009632846.1:22582-24790 GCF_000690535.1 Cariama cristata | reverse complement strand
GGGTGGCTGGCTCGTACCGCTGGGGTTCGGTGGCTGTGGAGCTCTTGGGGTTTGGCTGCCAGCTTGGAGGTGGGAGTACGGGGTGAGACGTGGGAACGGCATTGCTCACTGCTGTTGGAGCTGAGCAGCAGCTTGCCAGGCGCCCAGGCACTGTGCTCGGTGTTTTCCCAGGCTTCAAGGTCTGTTACTCAGCCTGACAGCAAACCCAGCTCTGTGCCTTGTGGCCCTGGATTTGGGAGCAAAGTGGGGCAGGGGGCTTCACCGGCTCATCCCCCACCGTGGTGCTGGGGAATGATGGGGAGAAGGTGTATAAACCCCTTATCGCTCAAGGTTTGTTTAGACTTGCAGCAGCCCTGTGCTCCCCATGTTGTGGATGCACGTTGAGGATTATGTGCGGCCCTGGCCCACCACAGACGTGGGGGGCAGAGCCCCCCGCTATGGGTGCAGTGCTGCCCATGGAGGGGGACAAGTCTGCGCATCCTGGGCAGATCCGCTCGCACCTGATGGCAGCGGGAGGTAGGGAGCACTGATGCTCGGCGTGTGCTGCACGGAGGTCAAGCTCTGCTGTATGGTTTCCTCTCTCCGAAGGTCTGAGACACCGCTGGCACCCTTTGAAGTACTGACAGGGGTTGTAGCCTGTGCTTCGCAGGTGGAGAGGTTTGAAGCCAAGTCTGCGCATCCTGGGCAGATCCGCTCGCACCTGATGGCAGCGGGAGGTAGGGAGCACTGATGCTCGGCGTGTGCTGCACGGAGGTCAAGCTCTGCTGTATGGTTTCCTCTCCCCGAAGGTCTGAGACACCGCTGGCACCCTTTGAAGTACTGACAGGGGTTGTAGCCTGTGCTTCGCAGGTGGAGAGGTTTGAAGCCCTGGGGACAGGGTGCCTGGGGGAGCCAGGGAGCTCCAGAGCCTCCCCGGTGCCACCAGCTGCGGACCAAGGCACGTGTGGTGTCCAGAGGGTGACTGCAGGGTGCTGAGCCCTGCACACGGATGCTGCTGGAGCGGTGCGCGGTCCCTCAGAGCAGGGCCGGCCCTGGGCCGTCCCACCAGCCGGATGGTGAACATGGGTCCATGTGCTCAGCCCTCCACCCTTTCTCTCTTTGAACAGGTAAAAAAACCGGAGCCCCCGAAAATCGCAACAAAGGTAACCAGCCTCTCCATCCTTTGAACCAGCACCACACTAACTACCGAGCATTCCTCCTTCCTTCTTTCCTTCCTTCTTCTCATCAGTCTGTGCTCTTTGCTGCTCCGGCGGGACTCTCGCCTCGTTGTCCTGGGAGAGGGTGCAACGGTCCCGTGGCTGGTGGCCCCAGCATGGCATCGCAGTGCCCTTCGGCACCCCACTACGGGGCTCTGCAGAGCTGGGATGGGGCTGGCCAGCTTTCCCCATGCCCACATTGCCCCTGCATGGGGCAAAGCCTTTGTGCAGGGAGGACAGGGCTCTTCCAGCAGCCTGGACCATTGGCAGAGCATCCCTTTCTCGAGGCAAACTTCATCCGTGTTGGCACAAGCCACAACTGTGACCTGGTGGCTCTGAAGCCCTTGTGCCTGTCAGAAGCCGTCCCTTTGCCGGGTTTGTGTTTGGGCATGGCTCAGGGAGAGATGTGGGTCCGCTCCTGCTGTTCCCGGGATGAAATGTCCCATGGGGCTTGGCCAGCGTGACTGTTGCACCCTCTCCTCCCATGGCCTCGACTCCGTGAGCGTCTCCTCGCCAGTGTTTCTCACACTGTTCTTTGCAGGCTGTGGAGGAAGCCCATTTCTGCACCTCTCTCTCCACCTCTTTCTCTCTTTCTCTCTCCTCTCAGCAGTTTGAGTTTCCCTCCTTCCCGTCAGACTGTGTCCGGGTGCTTGTTTTGTCCGTGTTGGGTCTGTTGTAACCGTGGAGGTGTCCGATGTGGAGCTGCCCTGAGCTCCGGGGTGTCTCGAGCCATCGAGCGGCAGCAGCCAGGAGGGGACAGGTCCCAGGGCATCTGCGGGCAGCAACGGGGCTCCGACGACTTAGGAGGAACCTCGGGGGGGTTTCCTACCCTCTTCCCATCCCTCTCCAGCTGACCTGGGTCTCCCCAGTGCAGACCTTCAGCTGGACTAGACCAATTATAGCAACTGAAAGCCTGGCTGCCTCAGGTCCTAAAAACATGATGGATGGCTCAGGGCTGGGATTCAAGGGGCTGGCTCACTCCTTTTCAATCTCCATCCGAATTTCTAACCGT
>NW_009632846.1:17464-22538 GCF_000690535.1 Cariama cristata | reverse complement strand
GAGCCGCCTACAGGGCATTGCAGAGGTGGTACCGGGAGGGAGCGGGGATGCTCGTTAGGGGACCGGAGCCTCTCTGGGCTCAGCCCAAAATGCTCCCCATCTGCTGCAGCGTGTAAAGCAGCTTACAGGGGAGGCTGGAAGAGACCTGCCTCCACCCCAAAGCCCAGCCAGAGGGTTTCTTGCAGCGCTGCCTTAGAGGTGTGACCGGTGCCAGTGTCAGCTCTGAGGATCCTTTATCTGTGGGGCTGGGGTAGATGGCAGAAAACTGCCCTGTAGAGAGGTGGCAGGGCCCTGGGACACGAGGTTTCCATGTGCTCGGATGCGTGTGTCATCGGGAATTGTTCTTGTTCTGGGTTTTCTCTCTCTCTCTCCCACCACCCTTTCTCAGTGGTGTCCTACAGGTTTTCGCGGTCTCTCTCCTATTCACACGTGGTGTCTTATTTTGCCCTGGGCTGTAGCTAAAACTCAGGATGGTGTGGCCTTAGAGATCCAGCCCCTGAAGAGCCAGGAAGGGGTGGAAAATGAGGAGAAGGAGAAGAAGAAGGTGAAGGTGCCCAAGAAGGAGAAGTCTGTGCTGCAAGGGAAGCTCACACGCCTGGCAGTCCAGATGTGAGTGGTGGTGGCACAGGGAGAAGGGGCTGTCCCCTTCCCCTGCGTCCCCTCACCTGCTGCTCTGCCTCGTCTTTCCCCAGGGCTGATCATGTCAGCCATCACGGTCATCATCTTGGTGCTGTACTTCGTGATCGACACGTTTGGGGTGCAGAGGCGGCCCTGGCTGGCGGAGTGCACCCCCATTTACATCCAGTACTTTGTCAAGTTCTTCATCATCGGTGTCACCGTGTTGGTGGTGGCTGTGCCTGAAGGGCTGCCGCTGGCGGTCACCATCTCCCTGGCCTACTCCGTGAAGGTGAGACTACGATGCAGTGGGGTCACTGGGGGCATGATGAAGAAATTCAGGCTTTTGGCTCTGACCTTCCTGGTCGTGGTGCCTGTTGCAGAAAATGATGAAGGACAACAACCTCGTGAGACACTTGGATGCCTGTGAGACCATGGGCAATGCCACCGCTATCTGCTCGGACAAGACGGGCACGCTCACCATGAACCGCATGACCGTGGTGCAGGCCTATGTGGGGGACACTCACTACCGCCAGATCCCTGACCCCGAAGCCATCCTGCCCAAGATCCTGGACCTCATAGTCAATGGTGTTGCCATCAACTCAGCCTACACATCCAAGATCCTGGTGAGTTGGAGAACCACAACCTCGTCTCCTCTGGCCTTCCCACCGCTGGCCATCCCTGCAGCTCCCATCTGCCATACCCAAGTTTGGCATTGCTTTTCCTCTCCTTTTTCCTCTCCAGCCACCCGAGAAAGAAGGGGGGCTACCCCGACAAGTGGGGAACAAGACTGAGTGTGCCCTGCTGGGTTTTGTGCTGGACCTGAAGCAGGATTACCAGGCTGTGCGGAATGAGGTGCCAGAAGAGAAGCTCTACAAGGTCTACACCTTCAACTCGGTGCGCAAGTCCATGAGCACGGTGCTGAAGAACGGCAACGGCAGCTTCCGCATGTACAGCAAGGGAGCCTCCGAGATCATCCTCCGCAAGTAATTGTCCTCCCTCGCTACGCTGGTCCTCTCCCCATCCCATGGGCTTTAGGCTCTTGATACACCATGGAGCTGTTTTGGGGGCCTGAGGGGTGAAGGGTGCCTAGCCCGGGAGGTGATACCGTGCAAAGTGTTTAACTCTTTTAGGGTGGCTTTGGTAAAGCTGTAGGGAGCTGTGGGTAAGGGGGATGCCCCGTTTTGCAGATGGGGAACCTGGGTGACAGGAAGAGCAGATCGCTGAGCTGGCACCGCATGCCACCACCGGTCTACCTCACCCTCCATCCTGGTCCTCCGTTAGGTGCACCAAGATCCTGGACAAGAATGGTGACCCCCGGGTGTTCAAGGTGAAGGACCGGGATGAGATGGTGAAGAAGGTGATAGAGCCCATGGCCTGCCATGGGCTGAGGACTATCTGCCTAGCTTTCCGTGACTTCCCCGCTGATGCTGAGCCGGACTGGGACAGCGAGAACGAGATCCTGTCTGACCTGACCTGCATCGCTGTGGTTGGGATAGAGGACCCTGTGCGGCCAGAGGTACCGAATCCCAGCTCTGCCCTGGCTGTCTTTCACCCTAGCCCCGTTCCTGGGCCAGGAGCTCCTTTCCCTGCTGCTCAAGTCCATGAGCCCCTTATTGAAAGCACAAGCAGCTCCTCTGCATCCATCCCTGAAATGCTCCACGCTCCCGCCCCAGCTCCCTGATGCAGGCATTTCTCTCCCATACCTGGACGAAATGACCTGGAGGCAGGGTGTTTCTACCCAAACTTTCGCCCCAACTGCTACCAAGGATCTGTGCACAAGCCAGGCTGGTTCCACGTGCAGTTGAAAGGTGCATGGAGACACCACGTAAGGGTGACAGAGGGGTCTGGGAGAGGAACAGGGCTGATCTAGCTGGTTCCTGCCTCGCAGCTTGCTGCCCCCCTCTGCCTTCGCGGCGGGGGTGACGGGCAGGCAGCCGGGCTAATGCAATAAGCCCTCCGATACCTGCCTCTTGATTACATTTTGGAGCTTGCCCCTGTGCTCCTGCCTTGCTTGCATCTTTCCTGATTAGATGTTCAGGTATCTGGGTCTGGGAATTGCATTACAGATGCCCTGTCTGCACCGGCTCTGGAGGCCCTTGATTCAATTTGCTAATTTCTCACTAATATCCTCTTCCCCCACCGCTCTGTAATAGATAAACCCATTAGTGCAGCAACGTGCTGCCAGAGCGGTGGGGTGGGGGGGCAGATGAAACGCCCCTGTTTTGATGGATTGCCTGGCTGTGCCTTTGCTCCCAGCGCCGCGGCGTGATGGGGAGGAGGCAGTGAGGTTGCCTTCCCCTTGGGGCAGGGACTGGAAGATCTCGTGCTGTCTGTGCTGGAGGAGCTGCTCCAGACACGCACGTGAGTCTGGAGCCATGGTAAGGGCAGGAGACTGCGGTGCAGGAGCAGGGGCAGGTATCTGGTCTGGTCCTTGATGGCTTCTCCCTGCACCCCATGGATAAACGGCTGGTCTGGTTCTAGGGGGGGTGGTTTTCGTTTCAGCATCTCACTCCAGCGTGAGCACCAAGCTGAGCCGCACATGGATGCAGGTGGGCTGCTGGTTCCTGACCCTGCTATGGCCCTTTCTAGATCCTTGCAGGGAGGATGGGAGAGGAGCCACCAGGCTCCCGGGATACCCAGCACTGAACCAGAGTGCTCTGCCCTGCCTGTCTGACAGCCCCCCCCTCGACTCTGTCCTTGTCCCCCAGGTGCCCGATGCCATCCTGAAGTGCCAGCGTGCAGGGATCACAGTCAGGATGGTGACAGGGGACAACATCAATACCGCCCGCGCCATTGCCACCAAGTGTGGCATCCTTCTGCCAGGGGAGGACTTCTTGTGCCTGGAGGGGAAGGAGTTCAACCGGCTCATCCGCAACGAGAAGGGAGAGGTGGGAAAGCAGCCCCGGGTCCTGCTCTGCGGTGGGTGTGGGTGGCCTCTCCGACAGCCCCGCAGCATAAGGTGCTGAATCCCACTGGGTTTTTCTCCTCTCCTTGGATAAACACAGCTGGTCCCTCCACTTGCCAGGATCCTCAGCATGTGCTGCTGCAGCGGTGTCCGGGTTCTTGGAGATGAAGGGGCTCTCCTGTCCCAGTTGGGGTTTGCTCTCCAGTGGGGCAGAAGGTTTCTGGGGTGTCCCTTCCCTTTCTCACATGTGCCTTGTCCTGCAGGTAGAACAGGAGCAGCTGGATAAGATCTGGCCCAAGCTGCGTGTGCTGGCCCGCTCCTCCCCGACAGATAAGCACACACTTGTGAAAGGTGAGTGCCTGCCAACTCCCCCAGCTGCTGCCTCTCACCAAAGTATCTCATCCTGCTCTGCCTGGGTGCTTTTGCAGTGTAATCCATGCTGGGAGCCTGCCCTTGGGGCTTATTTTCTCTGAACTGCTTGTGTCTGTTTCAGGAATTATCGACAGCACCGTTGGTGACCAGAGGCAGGTGGTGGCCGTGACAGGGGACGGGACCAACGATGGCCCAGCCTTGAAGAAAGCCGATGTTGGGTTTGCCATGGTATGGATGGGCGGTGGGTTTTCCCCGGGGGCGGCCTTCGCCCTCTGGGCTGAGAAACTAACGGCACGCTTGGTTATTCTCAACACTTAAATTATTTCTGGACTGGTGAAACTCTTTTTCAAATCTACAGGCTGGCTTAAAAAGAAATAAGAAACTTTATCCGGAGATTTGATTTAATTCTCATTAACTTTATAGGACTGTTAGCAAAAGATTGATGGGAAGCAATCCCCTGAGATCCTGGCATAGGGCTGGGCTCCTCTGTCCCACCTGGAGGGACCATCTCCAGCTGAAGGTGACAGCGCTTGCAGAGCACCCAGAGCAGGGACATCCCTGGCCCCAGGTTCTGAGCTGTGGGGTCCAGGAGAGCCATGGGAGCCCAGTAACTCGGCGTGAGTGGGTTTATCCCTGCAGTTTTTCACCCAGGTTTGTAACAGGCAGCCCAGGCTCTGAGCACGGCGCTGGCACGGACTTGGGAAGTTTATTTACGGTGAAGAACTCTGATCTCCTGGTTTGCTGCTTTGCTTTATCCCGTCTAAAAGAAGCAAGAAAATAAACCTGTTGGTTTTAAGAGGTTTCCTGTGAAATTGTTTAAGTTTAGGGATGTGAGCAGGAGCCAGCTGCTGGGTGGAGTCTTACGAGCCCATGAGGGAGCTTTGAGCAAATGAGAAATTTCAGGGGAGCAGGTGTTTTTCAGAAGGTGTTAAAAATCCAAGTGCAATTCTGGAGCCTTTAGGAGGAACAGCAGAAGGTAGTCTGTCTTCTCTTGGGGAACGTACAGCGTACAACATCCCCCGTGTGCAGGATTGGACCCTGGCCAGGCCCTGGGCTTTGCTGGGAGCTGGGTACGGGGGCTGCGCTGCCCTTGGGTCTCCAGAGAGCAGGGCACAAACAGCACAGGGGGTAGCTCTGTCCACTTGCCTCCGAAGCTCATGCCTTGCAACAGCCTGGGCA
>NW_009632846.1:4365-17427 GCF_000690535.1 Cariama cristata | reverse complement strand
CTCCAGGAAAGCACCAGGGAACTGGCTGGTTACGGGCACCGCTTCGGTGCATTTAATTACAGCAAAGCGGGCGCCTCTGTGTGCCGGTGGTGAGAAACACAGCAAGCCCAGCTCCTGGAGAGCAGTCTGTGTTCAGCTGCGATGCTGCAGGTGATTTTTGGGAGGGTGTGGGCAGCCCCTGGATGGGGCAGAGGGCACCAGGAAGGCACCGGGGCTTTGGGCTGCTGAGCGCTCTCTCATTTGGGGGTTGCAGCCCTCGCTTGCAGCAGAGATGCCCAGCCAGGGATGCCCATGTTCCCTGGCATAAGGAGGAAGCCGTGTTTATAAGCTGTTTTCCAGCTTTGCTACGCTGTGGCCCCTGTCTGGGGCACACACAGCGACATCCTGAAAAGCTGCGCTGACTCACAGCCCTGCTCTGGAGCCGAGCTGGTGTCTGTCCTTGAAGGTTTTGCTGCTTTGGAGCCTCTGCTCTCGGGTGTGTTGGCGTAGCCATAGCAGGACTTGCTGTCAAACGCAGGACTGGCACTGGCTCCTCTGGCTCCAGTGGACTTTTCTTTCGGGGCTGTCTCTGGGAAGAAGCAGAGCCAGACGGTCAGTGAGCATCCATGACTCACCCCATTGCTTTCTCTCTGGTCCTCAAGGGCATCGCAGGCACGGACGTGGCAAAGGAGGCTTCGGACATCATCCTGACGGATGATAATTTCACCAGCATCGTCAAGGCAGTGATGTGGGGACGCAACGTCTACGACAGCATCTCCAAGTTCCTGCAGTTCCAGCTGACCGTTAATGTTGTGGCCGTCATCGTGGCCTTCACGGGCGCCTGCATCACACAGGTATGGGGCTGCTGGGCTCAGCTGGAGGAGAGTAGACGCTCCTGTGAAACAAGGAGTGAAAAGAGGGTGGTTTTGGTGGCGTGACATGTTCTCTCCTCCCTCTGCAGGACTCTCCCCTGAAGGCTGTCCAGATGCTGTGGGTGAACCTTATCATGGACACCTTCGCCTCCTTAGCCCTGGCCACGGAGCCCCCGTCCGAGTCCCTCCTGCTGCGCAAGCCATACGGCCGCAACAAGCCGCTCATCTCCCGCACCATGATGAAGAACATCCTGGGGCATGCGGTGTACCAGCTAACTATCATTTTCACGCTGCTTTTTGCAGGTGAGCTTTGAGGCCCCAAGAAATGGCAGGGGAAAAGAAAAGGGGCCGAGTCACAGCCCTGCCTTGCAAGCCACCTTTCCTCACCAGTGTTGGGGACCCTTGTTCTCAGCTGTGACTTGGTGACCTCACGTTGGCCAGGACAGAGCTTATTTACTAATGGATGGGAAGCAGAGCGGTGATAAGGACAAGATTATTTTTTTTTTTTCTCTAGAAGTCGTTGAGTGCAGAGACAATTTTAGCCAGGGAAGCAGCTTTTCAACATTTTTAAGGAAATAAGGATTCAGTGGGACTAGCATGGGTGGCTCCAGCTGGATCAAGGGATCTTCAGCGAGAGCTTAGGGTCCTAATTCCTTCTCTACCAGTGCAGAGCAGAAGTAAGGAGCAGGATCTCATCTTCTCCTCTCTTCCCTGCCCTTCCCCAACCCCTCCCCAAAACCCCTTGTCTGCTTAGGGGAGAAGTTTTTTGACATTGACAGTGGCCGGAACGCCCCGCTCCACTCCCCGCCCACAGAGCACTACACCATCGTCTTCAACACCTTTGTCATGATGCAGTTGTTCAATGAGATCAACGCACGCAAGATCCACGGGGAGAGGAACGTCTTTGAGTCGATCTACCGCAACCCTATCTTCTGCACAGTGGTGCTGGGGACATTTGCAGCTCAGGTGAAGCTGTGGGAACAGCGTGGGAATAAGATGGTGGGGCTGGGAGGGGACTGTGCCACACACAGGACCTCTGTCTGCTGCAGTCACTGCCCACAGCTCTGTTCTGCACCCTTATTCTTCTCCAGAAGCTTCTTGGTGACACAAAACCTGAATATTGGGGTCCAGAGTGTGTTGGGAGATGCCAGGGCTGGCCAGCCAGCACACCTCTGATATCCTGTAAAATTACTAGCCTAGATGTGAAGTCCTTGCTCCTCTCACGATCCCAGGAAGAGGAGAAAAGATGTGTGGCCCTAGGGGACCTTTTCGTCCCGTGGCTGTGCTGTGCAGCCCTTGGAGCTCCCCAGTGCGTGACTTGTTCTCTCCTGTGCTGTAGATCATCATTGTGGAGTTTGGTGGGAAGCCGTTCAGCTGCTCTGGGCTCACCCTGAGCCAGTGGTTCTGGTGTATTTTTATTGGAGTGGGAGAGCTCCTCTGGGGCCAGGTAAGAGCCGGTCTGAAAAACACACCGCATGCCTCCGTGCCATGGCGTGCTTGCAGCCCAGCCTGCCTTTCCCTTCCCACTGCCTTGCTGCCCTTGTTCTCCCCAGTATTTATCCAAGGTAGCTTTGGAAGGAGGTGATGCTCCATCCCAGTACCATGCCATGCCAGCAGTGAGGAGAGGAGGTTGCTAATCTACTCCTTGTTCCCACCGTGCTTGCAGTGGGCATATCCAGCAGTGCCGTGTCTCTGCTGCATCCTGGCATCTCTCGGCTGAGCCCTGGCAGCTTGCTGCTCCCCCTTGGTCGAGGCTGGCGGTGGGCTCTGTGCTGCCGTAGCCTGCAGGCTAAGGAGCTGCTCTCTCCCTGCCTCTCCCTAGCTGATCTGCACTGTCCCAACCAGCCACCTGAAGTTCCTGAAGGAAGCTGGGCATGGCATCACCAAGGAGGAGATCCCAGAGGAGGAGCTGCCTGAAGACGTGGATGAGATCGACCATGCTGAAATGGAGCTGCGGCGCGGGCAGATCCTGTGGTTCAGGGGTCTCAACAGGATACAGACGCAGGTACTGTGCGGCTCTTCCTTCTCTCTCTCTTTCTTTCTCTCTTTCTCTCCAGGGGCTCTGTCTGGAAAGAGGTGACAGCTGCTGCTCGGAGGATGCCATCACCTCCTGGGCTAGACTTCTCCCACCACCTGTGCCTTTCAGGGTCTGCCCTGGTTGGGGAACCAGGACAGCCTGACTTTTGGGAGAGCTCAGGGTGGGGGGAGGCACCGGTCGGCTCTGGTGCAGAACACGGTGTCCTGCAGCCGGAGGCCAGGCTGGTCTGCAGGAGGCTGGATGTGCTGCTGATGGGCACCTTGTGCAGCAGAAGAGGGTACTTGGAAGCTGCAGGGGAGCCCACGGGGCCACCCGGGCTCTTAGAGAGTTGTGGAGTGAGTGGATCAGCATTGAAGCTGCTCTTGGTCGCCGTTGGGATGCCACTCCCAGCGGGGAACGTGCTCAGGAGGGATCTGCCTGCACGAAGACCCTCTGCGGTCTCGCTCCTCTGGTGCTCTCCATCCCTCCCGACGGCCCTTTGGCCAAGGGCTCTTACCACCCTTCCCTGCCAGCTCTTTGCGCTCCTCGCCCTGGAGCTCTTGGCCCCATAGCACAGAAGGGGAGGAGAATCTATCTGTTAATATGGTTTTTACATCAGCTGTTTCCCCCTGACTCAGTTTTTTCTGAAAGGGTGGGTTTTTCCCCCGGACTGCTGGCTGGGCAGGGCAGGGAGAGCTCCCTGCAGTGAGCTCACTGCCCCTCGTCTTTCCTCAAGGCCTGGACAGAGCTGCCCCATGGAGGAAAGCTGTAGGTCCCCAGGGGCCCCCGACATGCAGGACTGCTGGGTTACCTTTCGTTCCTCCTCCTCTGGCCCTCCGACAAATGGAGATAATCAAAATGGCCCAGACAGAGGGACTGGAGTGAGCACAGCAGCCGTGCTGTGCCATGTTAACTTTGCTTCTCCTCTGTGAGATGTTGCCTTGATGGCTTCAAGGTGAGGTTCAGCCTTCATTCCCTGCCTGTTGTGAGTGGTGAGGGGCAGCCGGGCTCTTCTGGGAGCCCAGGGCAGTGCTGGTCGCTGGCGCTGTGGGGACCTGAGCTGCCAGCTCAGTCTGGTTCATTTACATGAAAGACATGCTGGGAGCACTGGGCTCTTTCGAAAATCGTCCAGATCTGTTGGAGGCCTGGCAGGTATGAATGGCCGCAGTACCAGCGGTCAGGAGTGCTGCTGGGGCCGAACCCAGAGCCTCTGAGCTGGGTGAACCTGGGCTGAAACGAGCTCTTGCAACATGAAAAACGCTCCTGGATGCAGGCATGTCATGGAGCCTCTTTAGCAGCTCCTTTCCTGGCAGCGATGCCCTGTGCATCGAGCAGAGCAGCCAGCAGGTCCAACCCGAGCATCTTGGGGCTTCTGTCCTGGCTCAGTGTGTCTTAGGCGAAAGCATAGGGCTCTTCCCCGTGGACCAGCCTGGTGCACTAGGGAAAAGAGGGTCCCTCTGTGGAGGGAGATCAAACTGGGAAAGGAGTGAAGCAGTGTGTCCGATACCTCTGGGGTGAGCTAGAGCTGCACCTGGGTCTGGAGGAGGGGTCCCTTCCTGAGGAGCCGTGTCGGCAAGCTGGGGTGACACAGGGCTGTGCGCTCTGCCAGCGGGCTGGCTGGCACAAGGCTGGAGACAGTCCAGCTGCAAAGTGTCTGGGAAGCCACGGTGGCACCTGGATGCTGCTCGGTTCCTCCGGCCTCAGTGTGACCCACCACCAAGGGTGCTTCCCTGCTGCATCCCTGCCCAGCCCTACCAGCTCTGAGTCCTGTGCAGAGCCAGGAGCCTGGGAGAGGGGCTGAAACGTCCTCCAACATGGCCGGCTGCCACGGGAGCTGCAGACACATGGTGTGTCCCAGGATTCAGCCCCTCAGCTGTACATCCCATGGGGCTGAGGGACCAGAAACCCTTTCCCAGTGCAGTTTTCTGGACCACTGGCTGCCAGCTCACACCTCTGCCCACCCTCTCTCTTTCTCTGCTCCTCCTGCAGATTGTCAGGATAACCCAAGGTGTTTCCTCTCTCACTCCCTTCCACCACGGTCTCTTTCTTGGTGGTGGGATAAACCCTGCCCCTCTCGTGCCTGCGAGAGCGGGGCAGAGGCTGGAAGCCAATCTCTCCTCTGCTCCCAGAAACACCAGCCAAACCTGGTGTGGGTTTACAGGAGCGTGGGTTGGGGGACCTCTCTCCTCCCCACCTCTCTGTCCTCCTCCTTCCTTCCTTCCTGTCCGTGTGTGTCTGCCCAACCTCCCTGCTCCCCTCCATCCCTGACCCTTCTCCCTGTCTCTGGCCGGGGCGACGCTATCTCACTCTCTGGTTCTTTGCAGATGGACGTAGTTTACACATTCCAGACCGGCGCCTCCTCTTTGCAGGGAGCCCTCAGGAGACAGCCTTCCATCGTGAGCCAGCACCACGATGTAAAAAATGTTTCTAGCCCAACCCATGTAGCTCTTTCCTCCGTCAATTCCACTCCCACCACTTCTGCTGTTGCTGCTGCTGCTGCATCTCCTCCTGCGGGCAGTGAGTGATAGTCTATTACAATGCATGACTTCTAATAACCACAGAGAGCACCTGCACCAACCTAACCCGGCCTGTTCTCTCTCCCTCTAAACCTTGACTCGCACACTGATTTCCAAAATGAAGGATGGGGCGGGAGAGTGTTTAAAAAAAAATAGTTTTTATGCTGTTGCATCTTTAACAAGTTTACGATACTTTCTGGTCCTTCCCCGCCCCCTTTCCTTGTTGCTTCCTCTATTTTTACCTCCTCTCCTCCTTTGCAGGACTGAGTATGAGCCCCCCCTCCTCAGGGGTGCAAAAATTGGTGGCTCTTGTCAGAAGAACCGCGTGTTCATGAGCAACTAAAAGCATTGCTGTGAAAAGGGCACGCTGTGCCGAAAAGCTGCCATTTCTTTCCGATGCGGCTCTGCCCAGCCCCAGGATGCCCCAGAAGGGCAGGGATGGGCAGAGGCATTGCTTTCCTAAAGTTGTAAATCTGTTTGGAGGCAGAGTGGCCGCTCGGACCTTCCCACAGCAGTTAGTGTGCTACTGGGATCGGCTGAGCCGCAGTAACGGGCTGCCTGTATGCACTCTGCCTCTCGCACACGTGTGAGAAGGGGTGTTTGCTCCTGCCTTGGTTGGGAGGCTGGACGGTGTGTGAGAGCAACCGGTTACCGTGGCTCAGCCGGCTGGTGCTGATGCATCAGAGCTGCTCGGACCACTCACCTGCAGCTCAGCCTGCTGTTTCAGAGCTGGCTTGTAAGCAAGCAGCCTCCCCTGTCCCACCTGTTAACTTGCATGCCGTATGAGACAGAGCTGAGCAAGCCCGCACACTTAAGCGTGCCCTTTGCTGCCCTGGAGCTCTGTGGGGACGGCACAGGGTTCTGCTGGTCCCCCAACATAGCTGGAGCATCGCTGCCCCGTTGCAGCGGCTCATCAGTGCCCAGCTTGTTCTGCACACGCTGGTTCTCGGTGTATGCAGAGACACGCGACTCTGCATGCAAACGGAGATGGAAAACATTGCTGAACATCAGTGGCAAAGCTGAATCGTGGATCTAGCTGTGGGTTTCCAGACCAAAGAAAAGCCCTCTCCGGTGCAGTGCCTCTCTCCATGTTCATTGTGAGCTGTGTATATGAGCATGTGAGTGTGAATTCTCTCTGCAGGGCTGTGTCAGGCTATGAGTAGGTAGTGTATCTTTCCTGGATAATTGGCTTTTTTATTGCACAGTCATTTTCTGTGTTCTCCTCTTATTAAAGAAATACCCTTGGTGACTTTTTGAATAGCTTTCAGTTTCCACTGTTTATGCACTGTGGGAGAGAAGAGAGAATTTCTGATTATTTTGTTTTCTCCCTCTTTAGCTGACACTGATGCTTGAATTTTATTTTGTTTAACCCCAATGTTTCTGAAGCAGTGCAGCTGCCTTCTGTTCCCAATTGCATCTGTGCATCACCAAGACTTTCTAATTGGAAGAAAACCTGCTTAGAGGGGTCTCAGGGTAGGGGGCTTGGGTGGACAAGACCAAAATGCAGGATTTTTCTTTTTTTTTTTGCAGTCTGTGGATTAATGTTCTCCACGATTTGCAGCAAGGAAATAGATAACTTGGCTAGCTTGTACCCTTCCAGGCAGCAAACAACTTTACCAGAAGCTAACCCAGGTTGCTAAGTCTTCCCTCTGTTTTCTGCCTAGACTTCTATTTCCCTCTGCCGCTTCCCTTCCCTCTCTCTCAAAGCTCCACTTCCCTCCAAACAGATTAATGGTGTCCCTCTGTCTTCCACTGCACTTCTGTGGGATGAGGTCTCGGAGGCTGGACCTCGGCAGCCCTGTGTGCTGTGCCCCTGTTGGGGTGATGGAGGAGAGGAAGGTCGCAGGAATGACTCTCAGGAGATGGTTTGCAGAGCTGTGCTGCTCTCCCTTGGGGGTTTTCCCTGGTTTAAGGGAGCTGGGCAAAGCAATCCAGAGGTCAGTGGTGGAGCTGATGCTGGCTTCGTGCAGAAGATGTAATTTCTATCTTCATGTGAGCGGTGGGGTTTACCCAGCACATTGCGGTGCTGCAGTGATGGTGTGAAATGAGAATAAATTCCAAGCTTGGAGGTTATGGAGGTTGCAAAGGTTTGAGGTGGAGAGGAGGTGTAAGCCTGGCCATGGGCAGGGAGGGAGGTGGGCTTTCAGCTTGGTTGCAAAGGATTTCATTTTTGTTTGCACTGCCTGGCTCATTCAAAACACACTTCCTTGCTGTTAAGTTCCTTTGACAAGGGAACAGCTGAATTAATTTCACAGCAGTTGCTGACAGAGATAGTTAAATCAAAGTAAGAAAATCTGAAGAAAGCTGCAGTAAAAGTTCATTGGAGTTGAAGGCAGCGATGTGGTAGATAGGGTCTGGACTCACCAATGCTTGAAGTAGTGGGGCAGGGAGGACTCCTGTGAAGCTACTTCTACCTCTGAGCTTGTGCTAGACTGACCAACTAGCTGCTTTGGCAATCACCTAGGCTCTCGTTAGCTTGTTCAGGTTGGTTATACTTGGTTTAGTTGGTTTTGCACACTGCATTTTAGGGGTCAGTGCTTTTGTCAGTGCTTGGCAGTTGCTGTTCTCAAGATGTTGATGACAGACCATCAGTCTTGGTAGAAGGTGGCCTGCTTGGTGGTCTCCCTTGTCCTGTGCATTCATACTAAACACTGAATTTATCCAGGATCTTACTGTGGCTGTTAGTGCAGCAAACACAGCTCTGAATTTCTGTTCCCAGCTACATAAACTTTCCATTTTGCAGGCCAGCTGGTTCTCCAGCATCATGGGGGGGTACATGGCCCACGCTCATCTCCTCATGAGTGTCTGTCATCGAGTTTACGTGTGTGTGCAAGAGCTGGCTGGTTTGTTTCTAGCTGGGATGTGCTGAGCCTGTGCCAGGGGGATGCCACATTGGTGCCCCGTGTAGTGCAGCACCATCTTTCTGAGCCAGATGGAAAGTGGACTCGGAAGGGCATCCCTTGCAAAAGGGGAACACTGGAACACCTTGCAGGTAAAATCTCCGGGGTTCCAGGCACGAGACTCTTCTTTGAGTAACTCACTCTGGTTTTGTGAGTGCTGTTTGTGCTGAGACCAAAGATCCCTAGGAGGTATTCACTGGCTGTCCTGGTTGGTGACTTGCCTCCTAGACTGCCTGTGTAGCAGACTGAGGCAGACAGTTTAACGTGGCTCATCTCACCAGGAAGAGGGGTGTCGTCTCTGTTCACCCACCAGATCTGCAGCCCATTTGCAAAGAAGCGGCAGAACACACATGTGCCTCATCGGCTTGCAAGGGGATATCTGAATCGTTCTCCCTCCAGCAGCTCTGCACGCTCTCCACTCCCTCGGCCAGCGGCTGAGTGACGGGGAGGCTCTCTGGGGTGTAACGTAGGGATGCTGTGGAGGAGCACTCCTTATGTGGGATCTGTAGATCTCCTCCTTTTTGTGGACCAGCTTCAGTCCACAGGGACACTGTGGGTGACATGGGTGACAACTGGGTTCCTTGGGTGTTGGGAGCAGGTGAAGGTAGCTCGTGAGTAGCAATGCTCCTTCCATGGGGCAAGAGACAGAGCAGGATGACTGGCGCTGCTATGGGGAAGTTTTACCGACTTCCCTGCTGCGCTCAGCATTGCTGAACAAAGTCTCATGGTGGTCTGGAAGCATTTCCTTCGGAGAGGAGGAGCTGAGCAGACCTCATGGTCCCAGATGAACTCCGCTTAACAGAGTGAAGACTTCTGTTGTTTCCGTAAAACATGTGAGAACTTGCGCAAGATGCTTGGTCCCTGATGACAACTTTTGTCAGTAGCTTTGCCCTCTATAAAAGGAGGAGACAGCCCAGCTCCCAGGTGACTGGGAGGGTGACACGAGCCAGGAGGGTGCTGGTGTGACCTGCTGCAGCAGGATGGGGAGACCTCTGGAGAGAGGCAACGTGCTGGCTCTGGCCTGAAAGGGTCAGCGGGGAGAGCATCGGTGTAAGACACAGCGGAGCAACCAGAGGGATGCTTTGGAGGGCACCGCATGGTGGGTAGCTTGTGGCTTTGCAGTAAAAGGCAAAGCCATGTGTGTGATTTCACCTGGTCCTCTAAGACTTGGGAGACGTTCAGCTGCTCGGTTTGTTAGCTCTGCTTCAAAAGCCCACATACTGCATCACTATCCTTCAGTTTATGCTTTTTGATATCTTTTGAGTGATTGTAGCCCTGAGTCATGAGAGCTGGAGTGCTCTGCCGCACCCGAGGTGCACATGTTGGTTGTCTCGTGCATACCAGCGTCTGCGCTGGGGTGGGGATGTCTGCTGGAGCCCCACACCGCTGCCGCCTCCTGCCCCTTCCTTCGCTGGATCTGATGCTTGTCATCCATCCAACCGAACAACTGACTTGGCTGCAAGGGAGGGTGAGAGCTGGAAAGGCTCAAGGCTGGATTTCCAGAGGAACTGGAGGGAGCAGTGAATCCACTGCTAGCCACCATCCGGGCTTCTTCCAGACCTCTCCCTTCCAGTGCAATGGAGGTAGCAGAGCCATACCCTGGTTTTCCAATCCGGGCTCTGGATCTGCTTCCAACATGTTAAGCCTGACTTTTGGCGGTACTGACAGCCTGTGGGTTTCACAGGAGCAGTGCATGGCCAGGCTTTCGACAAAGTTTGAGATTTGTTTTACATGCAGAGCATCTGAAAGAATAGCTGCCTTTGGAAAACACTGGGTCTTCTTCAGCATGTCGGTGTAGGAAAGGATCCAGAGCTCCTGCCTGGGGTCCAGGTGGCAGCCGTGTGGGGAAATTCACACAGATCTGGCTTCCTTCTTGCATGTTTAGCTGGGTCTGGTTTTACTAGTCATAGCATCCACTTGAACCTACTGCTTCACATGGGTTTCAAAAGTTTGTGACACCTTTTTAAAGCCCATTCCTTTCTATAGGTCTAAAAATGAAATAGAACAAACACACGCATTGCTCCCACAGTAGAGTTTTTTGCCTTGAAGTGAACCCACTGTTTGTCTAACCCACCTCTTTTTTGAGTTGTAGTTCCACTTTTTTTGTCCTTGTTTATACACACAGATACGCGTGTGCACATGTAATGACAACTAATGCATTTTGGCTTCCATTCATTCGAAGTGATCTGGTTTTTTGAGGTTTTTTTTATGTCTTTTCTTGCAGCTTCTGAAGTCGCCCCATAGTCGGTTGATTCCCCATCACACAACTAGTGCCTGAGTCTGATCCATGTTGGCCCTTCTAGTTCACCATAGATCTCTCATTTTGACTTAGCTGTCTGTTCGGTGGTAGTGTCTGTTGTTGTTGTTGTTGTGCTTTTTGTTTTATTGTGTCTTTATTATTTATTTTTACTTTCTCCTGGGAGCTCTGACCTCTCGTAACTGCTGCTAACCCTTCTTTTGTTTATCCCCCACGCTCCTCGCCTCCCGGCAGATCAAAGTGGTGAATGCGTTCCGTAGCTCCTTGTACGAAGGCCTCGAGAAACCCGAATCCAGAAGCTCCATCCATAACTTCATGACTCACCCAGAGTTCATCCTGGAGGAAGACGAGCCTCAAACACCATTCCTTGACGGCGCTGAAGACGACCTCGAGACTGATGGACTCAAAAAGCGAGGTGGGGGTAGCCTGGGTGGATCTACATCCCTCAACAGAAATAACAATGCAGTGGACAGCGATCAAGCTGAGGTCACCGTCCCGGAGCCCGAAAGCCCCTTACACAGCTTGGAGACATCAGTTTGACCTTAGAACTTCAAACCCCTCCTCCTCCTCCACCTTCGCCCCTCGCCCTGTGTGATATTGGCACCAGTAACTGATCACACACTGCGGTCACTTCGTGTCAAACTGCTCATACGTATATCATTTTGGTGTTTTGTTTTGGGGGGTTTTCTTTGATTTGGGATTTTTTTTTTGTTTTGTTTTTGTTTTGTTTTTTACCGTTATTTAGCAGTGGGAACCAGAGTACCACAATGCTGGGTGTTGGGAGAGAGGCTAAGCCAAAATTGTGCATCTCCATCCCTAATTTTCAGTGGTACTCGCCCAAGTGAAGCAGCCAGGTTATTTCCTCTCCAAGAGTTGGGCTCCATGCATCTGTTGGGGGTTTTCACTTTGAAAAATGCATGTTCAAAGAAAGTTCAAATTGTTGTAGTCTTACATGCACGCTCTCAGCCTGAGGGTTGGGGTGCACTTGTGACTTTTTTTTTCCACTTGTGGTTTTTAGGGTTTTCTTCTTACCTTGGGGTTTGTTCTTTGCTTGTGGGATTTGCCCCCAGTAACTTCACAGTGGGAAATGGGGGATTTAGCACTGTAGTGCGAAAATTTAAAAATAAACAAAAAAAAACCCCAGCCAGGGGGAAGGTGTTTACTCACAGGTTGATAGATACAGGGATGTACATCAGTCTTCCACCTTGAAAAATGGTACCTAGCCTTTACAGTTCCTCTTCTGTGTGTGCGCAGATAGACTTTTCTCTCTCTGTTTCCAAAGCAGTAATTGGTAGACAAGGAACGAAGGTGACTTGGCTGTAACCTTGCTGGATGTAAAAGATTCTGATTTTTCTACAAAGCAAGGTGGAGGTGAGCTGGCAGTGGAAGGGTGGTGAAGAAAAACGCCATGGTTGTGAGAAACAGGGCTCCTTCCTGGGGAGGAAGAGATGCATCTTTTCTGCTCTTAAACAGCTGTGAAACTTTTGGTGAGAGCCTTGAAAAGGTTTAATGGCTCCTGCCATCAGGGCAGAGGGACTTTTGCCTGTTCTGGCTTATCTGTATTGTTGGGTTAAATAATCCTTCAGCCTTGGAGTACAAGGTCCGATTAACTGCTGAGGAACCCCAGAGGATGCTCCAGCTGTGCCCACCAGCTCTGCTCATCACTGCCAAAACGTTAGGAGGCTGAACGGAGAACAAGCATCGGGTTATTGACAGTACAGTGGTCAACTCCTAGATCATGGGCGGGATAAGTCAGGTTGTCTCTTTAGCCGGTGGAAGGGAGGGAGGCTCTATGGCCGATGGGAGGACCCTTGATTTCCATAGCACGTCTCTAGCTGGTTTGCCACTGTCAGCAATTCCTCGCAGAGGTGTGGCAGGTTGGTTGGTTGGCTGCAGGTCTTCCAGAGAAGATGCTGCATGGAGGTTTTGCCTCGCCGCTTTTTTGTAGGTCATCTCTTCACCCTGTGTCCTGCCTCACCTTGGCCTCTTGTAACCATTTGGTGAGAGTCCTGTTTTTTTGGAGCAGAAGCCCCAGGTATCCTGGGCAAGTTGGCTCTGAACTGACCCTCTTGTGAAGCCATGGGACTGAGCAGGAGGCAGGAGTTTGCTTTGCTTGGGCTTCGTTTCTTCCCTGTGGGCTCTTGCTGGTGCACCCCTGGTTACCGGCCCCAGGCAGGCAGGGCTGGAGGAGGCTCTGCTGCCTTCTCTTCTTTGTCCTGTTTGTCTTGGTTGGAAGCAGAGAGAACTTGGTTGTAACTGGCTGTACAACATCATCATCTTTGCCCGGCCTCCATCCCTGGAAGCAGAGGGGTTTTAGCGAGCGGGTGGGCTGGCTGGTTTCTTCTTTTCTTTCCTTTAAGAACGCACAGCAGAATCTCCCGTGCCTTCTCCGAGCACTGCCTGCAGCACCGCCTGCCACGCGAGGGCCCAGTACTTTGCCAAGAAATAAGTGTTCCTTAAACGACAACACAAACCAAGTGTCTTTTGTTTTTGTTTCCAGCCCAGCACCGACTCGTCCCTT
>NW_009632846.1:0-4337 GCF_000690535.1 Cariama cristata | reverse complement strand
CCTGCTCCAGGTTGCTGAGGAAAGGTCCTTCTCCCAGGTCTCCTGCCTCGGTGCTGGCAAAGGGGGTGAAGGCTGGGCTCCGTACACTGCCAACAGCAAGAAGAAATTGCCGTTACTGCCCATCTCAATTGCAAATTCAGTGTCAAGCCCCCTGGCCACACAGACAAACCAAACCCATCGCTGCCCTCCCCCTTCCTTCTTCATACGAGCTAAAAAAATACCTTGGGCAGGACTGGGGGAGGGTGTTGGGGGGGGTTTCTTGGGTTATACACAAATGGTGACATGAAAGACAAGGGGTGGTTGTGGGGTTTGGTTCTGTACTAAAGGTGACATTGCTTAAAAGATCATTTTTTCTATTTTAAATACTTGCAAAAAAAAAAGATGAAAATATGGTATTCTTACAAGCTTACATAAATATTTATTATACTTTGGGGGGGACACACACCGATTTTTCATTTAATATTTTTTTAATACCTCAGACCTGTTTTAAAAAAAAGAAAAGACTTAAACTCACAAAAACCAACACGAAGCCAACTTTGGAGGCTCTCAAAGTCACTCCCAGAAGTCTGTGACTGGCAGGTTGCCACAAGGGTCTGGTCGTTCTTTAGTTGATATATTTTTGTTCTAGTTTCCATATTAGGAGGGGGAGAAATAACTATATATAAATATTATGCAAAAAATATAGTTTTCTTTAGATCAGAAACTGATATTTTTACGTCAGCCATATGTATTTTGTTTAAAGAAAAAAATAAATCTGGAGTCCCGCGTCTGTAACGGCGTGTGACTGTGTGACAGCAGTTCAAAGTGACAGGTAATTAATTCAGTGTATCAGCGATCGGATGCCAGTCAGCTTCCTTTTCTCTGAGCAGCCATCTTTATACTAAATGTTAGTTGGATGACACAAATGGGGTTTTTTTATATAAATTATGTTGGTATGGCTGGGTGCTTAAAGTATAAATGTTTATTGTGCATACATCTTTTCTGTAAAGTTTTTTTTTTCTGTTGAGTTTCAGTGGTATATTGGCAGCAGGTGACAATTGGGTTAAGTTATTGAGGACATTACAAAAAAGTTGGAGGAGATTGGTGCTCTGCGCTGAAAAGCATGGTTGGCGGCACGAACTTCTGGGGACTCTGCAACATGCCTTGAAAGAGGGGGAGAAAGATATTTTTTTTTTTTTTGCTTTGTTTGAACTGCCATGAGTGTGCATGGGGGAGAGTGCCATGCCAGACAGGAACCGAAGTCATACCCTGTGATACGTGTTAACTTGCCTTGGAATGCTTTGTTATTAAAACACTCTGAACATAATTTTGCATCCAGTTCTTAATAACAGTAGGGTCTCTGGTGGTGGTGGTTTTCTGTTAAATAAATTGACGGATTGGTACCAAAGACATCACACCACGTCCTGTGTGCATTGCTGAACAGGCATTTTTAGGCATTTGCATTATGTGATAAGGTTTCCTTTGGTTTGCACAGGGGTTATACTTAATTTTCAAAGGTTTTGTGCAATAAGCTTTGAGGAAAATTTTGAAACAATCTCAAGAAGGAAAAAAACTAAACCAAATTTTAGCATGGGCAGCCTTAGGCTTTCCCCAGCTGAGGAGTAGACGTCCTGTAGTGCTCAGCCCCTTTTAGAATTGCTTCTTGGGGTAACACGATGTTGGGGTGAATGGAAAAGCCCCATCCCAGACCCAGGGAGGGCATCTCCAAGATGCCATTGCCAACTCCTGTTGCCCTCCATGACTGCAGGGACCAAGCACCTTAAAGATGAGTCCCTGCAAGCTTTTGTACCTCTTGGGGAAAGGACACGTGTACCTGCCTGCCATTGCTTCTCACTGCTTCATTCAGCTCCTACAAGTTTATCAACCTGTGGAGCACGCAACCAGTAAAACGCCCTGCAGCAAACCCGGCTCTCCCTGGCAGGGCATGGTGATGTGGGGGTACCACTCTCCTGGTCCTGCCCCAAACAGCGAGGGGGGCAACGCCAGTGTGGGTTTTTTGGCACCTGGCTGTTCCTCTCCAGCATCTCTCTGCCAAGGCTGTCCCCTGCCACCAAGACTCGCTGGTCTCTGCCTGTCCTGCCTCTGATATCGTCCTACTCAACAAAAAACAATTTTCATTCAGCAAAGCCCATGACTAAAACTGCCTTTAGTTTATTTCCTCCCCTTAAATAAATATATATATATACAGTATTAAATCAACATTTATGTGTGTATATATATTTATCCAATGCTCTCACAGCAAAACTCTTTTGAAGAGGGCGCTCAGATCTGAGTTTTTCTTTTCCAGTAACTAAGTATAATAAGCACTGGTATTTTTGTATAAAAACAGAAAAATACAAAACAAAAGACTGAATATTATGTGGTATGCATGACATTAAAAAAAATGGTGGTTTCAAAGCAATATGTACCCTGGTGTGTTTGCCATATCCTAGAGTTCAGCTTAAAGTGCACCTGATCTGTATTGCATTTTGATATTAATCTCTATGTACAATGTTTTGCATGTAATTTATATGGTTCTTGGGAGAAAAAAAATTTGAATGAATTGTCAGTTGGCTTCTTCTGAGAAAACAGACTCCAAGCAGAGATAATACTCAAAGTGGAAGCAGAAGAGTGGTTCAGGGGTGGGAAATGGGGGTACATAGTTTAAAAAAAAAAAAGAAGAAAAGCGTGCTAGGGGGTGGGGGAGAAGGGTAATGGTTTTGAATCAATAAAGCTTTGGCTGTTGAGCAGAAACAATGCGCAAGTGCATCCAGAAAATAAAATGTGCCCACATGTAACTGTGGCGTCCTCAGTGTGTCCACCAGCTTGTGAAATCAATCCCGCATTCTCTCATGTTGCTGGATAAACAGCTGGGCTTCCTGTCAGAGCAAGCCAGAGCGTGAAAGTGAGGCCTGCAGGGTGGAAAGAGGGATGGGGATGAAAAGCAACCCTGCTGCTACAAAAGCACCCCTTAGTGTGGGTTTTCTCTCTGTAAGCCTCACTATTGAGAGGCAGGGGCTGGCTGGTTGCACCCAGCACTTTGTCTCAAGCATGGCTTCTTCCAGCTGCAAGCAAAGTCCAGAACTGGCTGTCAAATGGCATCCAAATCAGTGCTCCTGGGCTATGTGTCAAGCTGCCCTTGAGCAAAGATCCTCCCTTGTCCCCTTCCCTAATGCCATGTCTGCAGTGTCTCTAAGGTGATGCATGGTGGAGGCTGTGATCTCCATCTCCTGGGGACTGGCTTCGAGCCATGTCCTGCTTCTGTACTGAGACTATTTTGCCTCCATAGAGGCACTTTGCCCAGACAAGAAGGACAATGGGAAATAAAAGCGACCGGCCCCTGAAATACTTTCATTCCCAAGCAGATTGATTGCACTGGAGCTGTTTAACTCCCCCAGCTTCGGTGGAAAGGCGGTTTCTTCTCTGTGTCTTTAAAACTTCACGGCCAAGCCACGATGAGATCATGCTGGGTGAGGCTGTCTGTGAGAAAGTTCAATCTAAAACTTCTCCAGGCTGACCTTTGGAGCCAATGCCATGTGATATGAACAGGGTGTAAAAGCTTTACTGTGCAGCGTCACCGTCCTTCCTGCTTTCTCAGGGAGATGTCTGTGCTGACAGCTTCCTCCAGCTCGTAATTAAATGGAACAGTCACAATTGCTTTTTGTTTTAAACATAGTCCAGGCTGGATGCGAAGAAAGGAACAAATCACAGGACTTTTAGTCATTTAATGGGAAAAATGCCTGTGCCTGCTGTGGCTGTGCAGTAGCAGGGCTGCCCCAAGCACTCTCTCCTGCTGCAGAGATGGCTGTTTACCACTGCTGCAGGGCCCAACTGGGGAAAACAGGCCACCGGCACACTGGGATGGAGAGGAGAAAAGCCGAGGGAGGCAGGTTTAGGTCTATGATCTGCCATGAAGTCTTAGCAGGCCCATGGTGCCCTGACAAGGGAAATGGCTGCCACCCAAAACAGAACAGCCAGGCCCAGGCCTCCTTCCTCGGGGCACGGCACGGCCTGAAGTGTCCTGAGGCCCCAGGGCAAGCACCTGCCGGCCTGGGAAACCACATTAGAGACAGAAAATGGTTTCCAGCTTGAAAAGCATAACCCTGAAGCAATATCCGATAGCATGAGTGAGCAGACAGGCACTGCAGGGACAGAGACCTGGTGCCATGGTGGGCAGGTGCACACACTCTGACAGGAAGGTGGGTGCGGGACACCACAGCCGGGGTCGAGGTGGACTGGAAGGGGAGCATTCCCCCATTTGCCTCGTAGTGAAGGGCTTTGTCTGGGGTTAAAGACGCTGGCAGGACCCCTCAGAGGAGTAAAGGACTGAAAACCCGCCCGCCTCGCTTTGTTTACCA
>NW_009632845.1:47044-62310 GCF_000690535.1 Cariama cristata | reverse complement strand
GGAGAGGGGCGTCCGGGCAGGCTGCGGCTCCACCCGCCTGCCTTCTCCCCACGTCGGTCGTTTCGAACAAGAGCAGGGTGCTTTGCTTTTGCGTCTCCAAAGTGAATATTTCTAGGTGGTCTTTTGCTCTCAAAGAGCTTGTTATTAAAAACATTACGACAAAACGTGAGCAACCAGTTTGAAAGAGAACGTTTTAATTTTGTCAGACCAAACTGCCTAACTTTTGTCCTTGCTTTTCCATCTAAGCAGCATTTAGTTTTGCTTTTCTAGAGCCGCTAAAGGAACGGAAAATGTGTTTAAGACCTGGCTCTTGAGTACGCAGTGCGTTGTCAGATGGGACCATAACATAATCCCTGTAAACTAGTAATTCAAGTAGCAAGAACCTGCCGTGTGGGTATGTTGTAAAGAATTTGCATTGAAGAGCTTTGAAGTGTAGGGGTGCTCTGTCAAAGTGCTTCCACGCAATGGTTTTTAAGTCCAGCTCTGAAGGAAGTCAGTTCATAGTTAAGACTCCTAGAGTTGCATTGTGCATTATGTGATTCTATTGAGTCTTTTTTTTAAAACGTTTTTCTTTGCTCTTCCTTTCCACGGGGTGCAGGGGTGGAAGGTGGCACTGGTGGTGCCACGCAGGGGTGGGCACAGCACTCCCAGAGCAGGCTCTGCCCTTCGGCTTCCCAAACCATTGCTGGGGGAGAGCTCTGCGGGCCAGACTTGAGGTACTTTGCATTTGGTAAAAGTATTGTGGAAGGCAGATTACTTCTGAATCTTTTAAATCTACTAATCTGCACGAATCAAAGTATTTCAATTAGTTTGCTTTTCCAGTGGAGTAGGGTGTAGATAACTAAGTAAACAAGAAAAAAATTAAATTTTACTTCTCTATTTCTTTTTGTAGTGTTAAGAACTTACTACCATTCTTCCAGATTCTTTTTCATGTAAGGACTGCACGCAAACCCTGCTTTTCCATTTGCTTGTTGGGCAAACCACAGATTCTAAATCCAGACTGCTTTGGTTATGACACAGGTCACAAGGTTTGCTGCTTTAATTTTGATCGTGCTGAATTGCACTGAGCAGCAGTGTCCATCATGACTACCCAAAATTATGAATTAAAAATTCTGATTTTTTTGCCACACATTTTAAATGTGGAAGTGAACATATCGGTCTATAAATGTGTCTGCTGGAATACTTTTAGAGAAAAGGAAGTCTATATTTTTTGTATGAGAAATATGTACTGAAGGTTATCAGTATTCGTTGCTTGCTTTTATTTTCTTAGGGCTGTATTGAAACAATAAGCCAAACTCTCCACAATTTTGCACTGCCGCACAGTTTGAAGCCAGGGCAGTAGTTCTTTTAGATACAAATTGGTTCTTTATTTGTTTTATTTCTTACTGCAAAATAACAAATACCTTTAAAGTTTACAACTACTGCTGTCAAGGACAGATACAGTGGGACTGGCTGTGGTATGGATAGCTAGGTAGGGACGTAATGTTGTTCCATAATACCCAATCATTTCAACTATCGGTTCTCTTAAACTTTCAACACGTACCCGTTAGGTGGAAAAAGCTGCCAACACATCATAAAACTGCTGCTGCAAGCTCTCAAACCCTGCTGATGGAAATATGTCAGGGGATGAAGGCTCTTCCCTGCAGTATCTGAAAGGCACATTCCATTGTTTGGCTTCCAAGGAGGAAACCTGTGTGGTCTTGAAGGCTTGTCAGCTTTGACCTTTAAATTTGTCCAATAAATGGAATCAAATTATTTACTTGGTCTGCAGGTTTAAGACATCAAACACAGCAGAGGAAAGCTCAGGGCCACGTCTCCCGAAATTGCCCACTGTAAATTTAGTCCACAAGCAGGTGGAGAATAATTACTGGAGGGTTTTTCCCCTGTTCGCCTCCCAAGTTTATTTATGATTGTGAAAAACATCTTTATAAAGCAACTGCCTACATAGGAGTAAGGATTAAATGGAGCCCTCACACTATGCATTCTTAATATTTCCCATCACAGAAAAATGAACCACAGAGTAACACCGTGTTTCACTTTTATTTTGCATGCTTTCTTTGACTCTGCTGTGTTGCAGTGTAACCAGCCCTCCTGCACCCTTTCCCTGTGCAGCACTTAGTCTCCCACATGCATAAAAGGAAAACCATCCTGTAACCTTCTGAAGTGAAGCCAAAAAAACCTTGTTTGATCATAGGGAGTCATCTTCCCCACTCTGTTCTCCTGCAGTCACCTCAAACCATAGCTGTGGTGAGACCTGTAGTGCTTGCAAGTTGTCTGTGGGAGCACGGTTCAGTCTTGCACAACACTGACACAAGCATGTGTATTACCTTCTTCAATGGCTCCTGTCTCTGGACATGGGCATGTGCTGAAGTTTATCACTGTGAATAGTGAGAAATACTTGTTGCAAAATTAAGACTTAAAGCTTGTAAGAAAGTCTTTGTGTTCCAAAACAATAGAGAAAAGGAGGAAGATCGAGAGTTGCTTAGGTTTCTTTGAGATTTATCCCTGTACTATTGCCTAACTGCTTGTTTGAGACTACAGATCTAGCACTTGAATTGCCGATTGCTGCTGTGTCTTTCTTAAAGCCTGGGATACCTTCACAGGTATTCTTGCTTTCTGATGGTAGCTGCTCAGAAATGTGTGTTCTCATTTACATCACAGCAATACAGGAAACTTCACCATTCAGATGAGTTCTGCTCGTCCCTGACAAGCAGATGTCTCTGAGATGGCATAGGGCACCTGTAGCAACTTTAAGACTGCATCTACTGGAACTTGCAAGGAAGAAAGCAGAACATGCCAAAATGTTTCTGGGGCACTTGTCCTGATGAATTCACATCTATACTAAATGGCATTAGATCCTTAATGGCTTGATATAGTGAAGACTCTAATCATACTCCTCATTCAACAAGACATCTGTACAGAGGTCAATCAACTGATGACAGGTTCTAGTAATTTTATTTCAAATATTCTGAGCCATAATTGCTCATTTGCAACTTGCGGAGGAAAGAAAAGCAATTACACCAAGCTCTCTTGTCATCTTCACCCCATCCCCAGGCTCCATGCAAGTTTACCTTCTCCCTTTCACTTCCAAATTTAAAAGAAAATGCTGCCTCTGTTCTGTTCTCATTCCCCCTTTGGCAATGGGAGTTGGCATGAGCTAGCACACCTGGTTCTGCAGCGTAGTTAAGTATCTGACTCTTCCACATTAATATGTTTGGCTCTCTTCTTCCTTTAGAGGCGTCCGATTCAACTGCAGTGTGTACCCTTGGCAGCCCTGTGCATCTTTCCTGAGAGCTCAGTATTAATGCGCCTGCAGCAGAGCAGGAAGGCTCCCAGCTTCTCCTTGCCACGATATCCTGGGCACAGGACTTCTTCCGTGCTCAGACTCTCACAACCTCTGGTTGTGGGGAGCATATGGCAACGTAAACCTGAGCGGGTAGGGTCAGTGGCTACTCCAAGTGTGCAACGAATAGCAGGTAGTGTTTCTGAAGTGGAGAAGTTGCAAAAGCTGTGCCCATGGGTGCTAGGGCAGGGTAACTCATGGCGTCTGCGTTTCCTGCAGAGAGCTTGCTTCACAGGGGCAGAGGTCTTGCCCAGTTTTCAGCAGAGCTCCTCTCAAACAGAACCAGTGTGTGAATAAATACATGGTAGCATAACAGAGCACTGGACTTTTCACTTGGTTATGACTTCTGGGGGAAAAAAAACAAACACACAAATTGAGACTTTAGATTTTTGTCCAAGTCTGGTTTTGCCATTTTCCCCTTGTTCTCCTCTTTTATCACTAAAGAAGTAAAACAAAAAAAAGCAGAAAAAGGAAAGGATGCAAAATAGAGAAGCAGATAACCATTTTCCAGGAGATATAATTCTGTCTTTGCAGCAGGGAACATTCCCATGAAAATATTTGCTTCTTTAAGAGAAGGAAGTTTTTGAGGAAAAATTATTTGTATGTATTTTTTTGCCTGGCTTCACTTGACTGCTTCAGAACTGTACCAGTCACTTCAGACACCACTGAAAAGAGCCAACAAGCTGTAACCTGCTTTCCTGTACTGTTACTTCTAGGTGCCACGTCCATGTTTCAACACAGTGCTCAGGGCTCATAAAAGGATGCTGGTGACACATCACATTAGCTCCATATTTCCCACCAGTGTTTATGGGATGGCAAACTAAGGCTGAGTTTAAGAGCCTGCCTGCGGGTGCTGAGACGCTGGAAAGGATCTTTCTGCCTTTCCAGTAAAGTAGAAAATTGGAAACCTCACTGTTTCTTCCATAGTGTTTTTCATTTTACTGTTTCAGACTTGTACATTCTTGGAGGTATAAAGTATTAACCAGCTAAATCCTGATGTGTTAAATCAGGAAAAAGAAGGAAGCACAACTTTTACCTAGATAAAGAGGGTCTCTTCTGCTGTTTCAGTATCTCAAAAAATAACAACCTCCGAACAGTGTTTATGTGATGCAGGTTTGTGTTGGGGGGGGAAAGGTGACTTTGGCAGGAACAACTGAAAAAGTACATAAATTTGAGCATTAAGAAATTGCCAAGTCTAAAGCCGTTGATGGTGCAGGTGTCAGGATGCAATTGTGTTGCTGAAGTGAGCTAATATGGACATGAAGCTCCTTGAGAAGACAATGAGGCGCCTGTGCACCAACATGTCTTCTCTCAGTAAATGATGTGCTGGTGTATATTAACTTCTGTGTAAAAACTACATGCTCTGCCAACATAGCTGCACCGATCTTGTATCGGTGCAGGGACGGAAGCTGCAGCGTGGCTGCGTCGGCTCGTGCCACTGATCCAGAGCACCTTTCGGGGGGAGCAGGAGACTCGGCAGCTGCTGCCCCATCTCTCCTAAGGCTTTCTGAATAGTGCTGTCATATGGGAAGGGCTTAAATAACCTTCAAAGGAAATAATTAAAGATTGATTATACCTTAATTGTAAAACAGTATCCCAAGGCTCTAAAGGTAGCAATCCTTTTCTCCTATGCCTTTGAAGATCAGACAGAATGGCTGTGTTTTAATTATTGGAAGGTTACTTGCATTTTCTGTGTCTGCAAGAGGTCGAGAACTGAAATTTATAGTAATTCCTGAATTTCTACTTTAGAACATAACTATATGCTATTAAATTTTTTTACTTGGTCTTTAGATCTGGATTTAAAACCAGCAGCATTAGAAGATGAATGAAATGCAAGCTTTGATTGTCAGTTTGTCTCTTCCTGCATTTGTTACAGTTCTGCAATAACACATCGCTCCCTGGCTGGCATTTGTGAGTAACCTAAAAAGCCAAACTGCTTTATGCACGATGCAATGGATTAGTGTGTGCAAGACATGTTCCACGAACCACACGTGGGTAATTGATCAGACCAAAAAACAATTTTAGCATAGGGTTTTGGCTAGGGTAGCGCAGACTCATTGCTCTTGGTGAGTTTTAGCTGTAAAATCTGTCTAAACCTTGTTGAACGAAGATATTTGTGCTGAGATGCCTGTTCCAGACCCGGATGCTGCAGAACCATCAGGCAAAATAGACTCTGCAGTCACAGGTCACTTCAGAATTAAAACTCTCTGTGCACACATGGGTCTGCACGCTTGGTTTGATAGCAAGAAGGCAGAATGTATCATCCTGCTGACAAGACTAATGCAACAGTAATTTAAAAATAAACCTTTAAAGCTGAAATATGTGGCCTAAAGCCACTAGAGCACTGCTAAGGAGTATACTTTTCAGTTCTATGTTTGCAAAGAAAAAAAAAAAGAAAAAGTATTGGCATCTGCCCTCACAGGGAATGAACTTTTAAGCAGAAAAGATGAAGTTTCTGACTTCTCTGAATTTTAATGCCTTAGTGCCCTTTTAATGTCCGGAAAAAAACATTTGGCATTGTTTTAGCTTGTCAGTCTGTGGAGGTCTCTACCTCTCTGTACACAGCTGTGTTTTAAGAGCCCTGTTTGCCTGTTCCCAGGCTGGAGTCTTGCTTGCTGCAAGCTCCTAACCAAATGAAATAACTGATGGCAGATGTTCAGGGCTAAGGAGGGACCGTATCGGGAAGCTGATATAACTGAATCATGGATACAGATATATGTCTATAGAGATCTGTGTTATTTATACTATAAAAATGTACAGAGAAACATAGCGTAGGGTGGAAAATTAAATTACGCAGAAACCTGTTTCCTGGAAAATATGGAGGTAATATTCCTTCCTCTGTTCTGTAGTTTAGAGCAACACTAAAAAGTTATGTTCCACAATAACAGGCATTTTAAAGAGTCTGATATCTCTTTTGGGTGGGAGAGACATAGGATAGTTTGTTTTCCAAGGAAACTGTGAACTACAGGCACAATTTTTTTTAAACTAGGAAAACCATAATCAGTAAAGCCAAGCCTCTCTGAAAGCACTATGAGCCTACATCTGTAGCTGCACAAAGTGTAAGTCAGCGGTATGTCTGGGGAAGATAAATGAATTGTATTCATGTAAACCCACTATAATAGGAGACCTAGGCCCAAAAATGACACGAAAAGCCCCTACCCTCAGGAAGGATTCAGTATCGTAGTAGTTACACCTAAATGAAATGCACTGCCTGCTCTTTTAGAGAGCTTTTCCTAAAAGTTGTTGGGTTTTAGTTTCATTCCTGTTACCTGTCTCCAACAGGCCATTCCTGGGAAGCTCTATCAGTGTGCAAATAGAAGGGGAGAATATTAGATTTCACAATTCAGGAAACAAAGCCGCATGAAGGCAGTTTTGCAGCTGGCAGGCTAACGCTTGAGCGTGACAGCGTGTTATTAAGCAGGGTGTTGCAGTGTGCGAGACTGATCTTACGGTTTCAGAATCAGCTAAGTCTGACTTCTACTGTTTTCATACTTAGGGTACAGCCAGGAACGCTACTGGCAGGTCTGACGTTATTTGCAGATGCAGTTTTCTCCCAGTTATTGCAATTAATCTATTTGTGATTCTGTGCAGGCTAGGTTTTGTTTCCTGCAGTGACACTTTTGTTACCTTTAGCATGTGCCAGCATGTTCCTTTTAAAGAGGAACGCAGAGCGCCATGCAGCCACGGCTGTACCCTTTCTGCGCCAGTTTCTAAATAATGGGTTTGGGCACAAACATCTTTCAGACCCCTAATAGTGGATTTGCTGTCTTGGTGGAGGACAGGCTCGGAGAGAAATTGTAAGCTTTGCTCTGCCGCTCTATACAAAGGGGAATGCCGGTCTTCAGTGAAAAACTACCTGCACTGGTGAAAAATGTTTATTCCTCTGTTTGTATGAAGCAATTATTAAACAAAGCAGTGTTATTTAGTACCTGTGCCATCTTGGGAAACTGAAGGTTTCTTGTGAAATGGTGTGTACTACTGCACTGGGATTATAAAATAGCTGCTTATGAGTACATATGTGTTCACAGAGCAAAAACACCAGCAGTTGTTCTGACTCTGTCCGTACAAAACTACAAGTGCTGACAAAGCTGAGTTCCAAAATGTAGTAGTGAAAAACTTGAGTTTAGTTTGGATAAGTATTCTTGGCTTCTGGAGGCTTTTTCATAATTTTCTAGCCTTTTCTGATATTTTTTTCTAAATCCATTTACTCATAATGTTAAAAATCACATCCTGACTTCTTATTTATTTTTTTTATTATGACTTAAGTGAAGCTGAAAATACCGAGAAGTATGTTTTCTGTTTTGGGTTCTTTTTTTTTTTCTAAATCCATTTACTCATAATGTTAAGAAGTCAGGATGTGATTTTTATTTATATTTTTTATCATGACTTAAGTGAAGCTGAAAATACTGAGAAATATGTTTTCTGTTTTGGCTTCTTTTTTGCATTTTTACTAACTAGAAGTAGGAAACAACTCTCTAAAAGTTTCTGTAGCCATTGACTATGCATCTGCTTCTGACTGCGTGCTGGGGAAAAGTCTCTCCTAGCATTTGACGTGCGCAATTAAGAAAGATCCTCAGAGAAGTGACCGTGTTGAGGACAGACTTATCAATGCAGGTCCTGGTTTGACCCACTCCCCTCTTCAACCCCTTCCTTGTGACCTTGGTGCCCATCCCCAGTTTCTGCTCCCTGCCAAGCTCGCGTTGTGGGATGCGCGCGTTCCCTGTGCTCGCGTCCTGGTGGGTCAGAGATAGACCTTCCTGTAAGCTGGCTCCTGGGAGCTGTTCCAGCACGCTGAGCTGCAAGGCTTTGTCAACTCATTCCTGGCCTTTTGTCTGCAGCTCAGAGTGCAGCTTGTGAGTAACCTGAGCCCTTCCCTTTCCCCGACGTGAAGGTACATGCCGGCTTATCTGAGCAGCAATTCCAGCCTGGGCCAAGGACACGCCTTTGGGAACGCTCCTTTCCTTTAGCCTTATTCAGCTTTGCGTTGTCTCGACTTGTTCTGCGATGCTCTCTAGGCTAACAGCGCATCTGTGAGTGAGCCCTACGTGTGAGCTTGCCATGCCTGGTAATGCCCGTTCAAATCTGAAGAAAATGACTTAGCATCTGAGTGTAGCCACGCTTTGGTTGGTTGGTGTGCCACGTATGGTGGCATCTGAAAAGCTGGGACAATCCAGGCACTGCCGTGGATAATATAGACTCATGTTCATGGACCCTGGCTTTAGCTGGGTGTGTTAAAGTAACACCCAGGTTCTTTTATATGGTGTTTAAATAAATAATTTTTAATTTGAGACTTCATTCCTCTGACCAAGTTGAGTACTGGCAGTGTTTAGGAACAGGCACACAGAGACTGGTGGCTATTTAACACAGTCTGAAATTGGAAGCTCGCTGTGTTGAAGGGGGAAAAGCAATAGGTTCCAGTTCTGTGTCTGTAAGCGACATCTCCAAAGGCGAAATCACCTTCTTTGGGGGGGTCTTTGAAACTCTAGTCGAAGGGAGGCCCCGCGCAAGCCCTGTACTGTATCCCACCTGAAAATGCAAGGAAGAGGTGAAGCGCAGCCCGAGGCTGTACTGTGGGGTCAAAGGCAGCACGGTTCAGGAGGGGCTTGGGGTGAACCCGCAAGTTGGGGCTGTCGAAGGGGGCCCCTACAGCTCCTGCTCGTCTTCCTGCGTGTGGGAACGATTGCACCTTTCTGTTCAGAGCTGTATATTAAAATAAAAGATGGATAATTTTAATAATTCTGCATAATAGCTGATGTTCTGATCTTTAGGTAGATTGGGAGGAACAGAGGAGTATTCGTATATGTGTGGCTTTAGTTGAGCAGGAGATGAAAGGGTTGGGAGAAGTATTTAAAGTGTATGCCTCAGCTTTGCTGGAAGTCACAGGGACTGAGGCCTAGCCAACAATAATAATACTGATTTAATTATTTTGGTTAGAAGTGTGATTTTTTTTTTTTTGCTAAGGCAGTTACTTAGACACATCTCCGCGGATGGTGGGTTGCAAGCCTGCCTCTCTCCCGTGGAGCTCTGGGTTGACAAAAATGAGTTGTGTTAGAAACAGCATCAGTGTAACACCAAACCTGCACAAACTCTGCACGGACTTCACTGGTTTCATACTGGGGTAGCTGGGGCAATAAAGAAACTCTGTTGGCAGGGTCTGAAGCATGTGGTTTAAGTTGCATACATCTTAGAGTGCTTTGCTGAATCAGGACGGGGGCAACCCATGGGTGTTAGTAAAAACCAAAGTGCCGATGTGCTACTTGCCACCTCTGGGGGCTTGTGGCTCCCATTTTAGCTTTTCCCTATGTCTTCTGCCTCTCCCAGTGTGGGATGCATAGCTTCAGGGCATATTCACTTGATGAACAATGTCTACCTCAGTAACTCTAGCCACACCTTGGGGGAAAAAAAAATTAAGGACTGCAAGGTACTCTACTTGCAAATGATGGGATGTTATTACCTTCCGGCATCACACACAAGCAAAAGACATAAAATGGATGCTATGTACTAATATTCTCTTGCGTTATTTACTGTTGCAATGTGTATTCCCGTGCTCTCCTGTCTGAGGTGACATCTTAGCTCTGGATTTTTGATGATGACAGTTATAATGAGACAAAGGAAGAGAGGCAGCTCAAGTTTGATTTGGATCCCTTTGCCTTTTTAAAAATTGAAGATTTCTGACTCTCAGCAAAATCCCTACCACATGAGACCATGTTTTACATTCTGTCTGTTTGCAGACCTGATATATAGGGACTTTATGCAGAATCCCAATATGTCGTTCTATTAATGACTGAGACATTAGCTTGTCTTTCCTGATGCTGTCTTACATTTTCATATTCTGAGAGGGCATTTTGGGATGTGTAAGAAACCAATGTTAAATATAAACATGGATGCTGCTTTAGGGAATTTAGCCATTTTACAGTTAGAAAGTTGTTTGGGTTTTTTTTTTGGTTGACTTATTTCATGAAGACTGAAAAAGTCTTCACTAACTGCTGTAAAGAGTGATTTATCTTGACCCAGGATGGACAGAAGGTAATTTTGCAGACATTGTAGGTGTTCCCAGAAAGAAACAAGACTTGCTCCCCTCCATCCCATTAACAAAAATGCAGAATTCTTCCTTTATCCCTGCGAAGCTGAGCCAGAGCACCCAGGGGCTGAGCTTAAAAGCTATCAAGAGAATTCACACCCAAAACATGCTCCCTCTGGATTAGCTATGTTTTTTCTCAGGAGGGCTGTGTAGGCAAGACTCTGATACGGGAGACTCAGCTGCAAATTGAAAGTCTTATGTGTTCAGTCTCTGTTTCCTGCATAAGGTTGGCCACGTGGCTATTAAAGAACAGTCTGGGACCCAGGAGCAAGGTTTGCTCCTACTCCATCCTGCCCATGCTCATGACAGCCGGTCTGTATCCCGACAAACTGGGAATGTGCTGCCTGCCTGCACTGAGCTGGCGGTGCCAGGAACTGTGCCCTGGGACTACTTGCTGCGTTGAGGGATAACGTGTTTTTAACAGTGTCCTCAAGGCACCTCTTGGAAGATGGAGTTCAGAGACAATCTACACGATGTGACTGCAAGAGGCTGTTGTGACAGGATGAGCAGAAGTTATCTCCTTGTCTGTGTGTGCTGGGGCCAGTGCGGCTGCAGAGTTTTATCTGACACCACTCCGTGCCCTATTTAAGCTCCTTTATCTGAATACGTTTTGAGGGAGTTATTCCAGATCTCTACCAGAACAAGGAAGTAGAAAGTCAAGCTGAAACTCTGCAAGTATTTCCATACCCTGTCTCTGCCTGAGGCTTTTCGTAGCTGAATGAGGTGTTAGCAGGGAGTATGTCAAGTAACATCTTCGGCTGACACTGGAGAAAGTTGAGGCAGGATCAGAATGGGATGTCGTCCCTGCCCAGGGCTGTCAGGCTCTTGGCAAGGGCTTAGACCAGATGAAGGAGGGTGTTTGCAGCAGGACCCAGCTCTGTGCCCTCCTTGGATTGTGCTCTCGAGCAGAGCAGCGGCTCTGTTGCTGCTCATCTCGCCTGATTTGAACAAGTGACGTTCTTGCATCAGGAGGTGTGTGTTTGCCTGGGCTTGGATAAAAAACCTCCTTAGTGCCGTATCAGTGCCTGGTACCCTGGCACCAGGCAGTCTGTCACCTGTCCCCAGCCAGGTCAGTGACTTGAGAAGGCCTGCTGTGCACATGTATTTGAAGGTGACATAATGGGGTCCTTGACTGGTCCTTGACTTCATTACAGTTTTAGAGTGTCTGCTACCAATTTCATAAGACTTCTCATTTTCAAACAAATATGAATATAAGTGCTGCAGGTCCACAACTCGGACTTTGCAGCAACTGTCATTCACTAGGCATCCAGCAGTACTCAATGCCACAGCTAAATTCTCTTCCGCTTTGAATTATTTTCTTTTTTATCTAGGCAGCAGACATGAAGCAACTTGCTTCATCAATATATTGCTCTGGAATTACTGTGGCAGAGGCACCAAGCAGCCGGGGTAGTCTGACATCAGTCAATGTCTTACAGGTATATTCAGTTTCTCAATCACATGCAAACCATTCTTTGTCTGTACTTGCAAAACCTCACAAAGCCACTGACTTTGAGAAGCTGGTATTCCCTGCTGCTAAGCTAAAATAAACTAGACTTGCCCGATCCCCCATTTGTTATTTACAGTTTTTTCATTCTTTGTGTAGCGCTGTATGTGCCTACAAGTGTGCAGTGAGCTGGTCTGCTTTCGGGGGCTCTGCGCCAGGCTGCGTGCCGGATGGCAGTACCCCGAGATGGTGGAGCAGGGTTTACCGGCAGCTGCCTGGGCCCGGGCGGCTGTTCTGAGGGGCAGAGCAGAGCTCGGCATGCTCAGATCTCATCAATGCTGTATGTAATGTGTAGGCGACACGTTGCAGATAAGCAACAACTCTTCCTTAGGGGACGGTCTCTGCCTGTGGCTGGCTTTGTTTACTGTTTGGCGACTCTTAGGAATATTATGTGAGTTGCTGAGGAGCAGCGGTTTGGTCTCATCTTTGCTCTGTGTCTGTTCTGAGAAAAGTCGGGTAAGGGAATAAGAGATACCAATACTTGTGTCTCTGCTGTTCATACCGGCATGCAGAGCTATGGAATACAACGTACAAAAACATTCAGTATGTGCACGTGTCTTTGGGGGCAGTGGGCAGCCACGCAGGTTCCTAAGGTTAAGAGCGGGCATGCAGACTTGAGGGAAACAATCACTTTTAGTTTTGCGTATGTCCAAATACATAAATAAAACATTGGTCTAATAGTTGTTAGTGAAGGAACAAAAATCAATACTTAAAACCCCACCAACCAAAAAAAAACAACCAGTATTTTCAGATTTAGATGTATACTTAAAAACCTGTGATGGATAGATAGTATCATCCTTTACCCCAAAGACAGCACAATCCGTGGGATGATAGGAGGTAGTCTGGGAGGTCTGTTTTTCCTCCCAAGTTCTATGAGTGGAGAATGTTTTAAGGGGTTCATGCTCATTTGTATTTTAAAGCTTCTTATTCTGAAGTGCAAGACCAGAGGCTACATTTTCAGCTGGCATAAATCTGCCTGGCTGCATGGAGATAAACTGATTTACGCTGGCTGAAGATCTGGCCCTGGATGTAAGAAATGGAAGCAGGTGGATGTAATTTCTCTAAATTTCCACTCAAGCTGCACACGCCTGGAGCACCAGAAATTGAACGGCACTTTCCCTAAGAGTAAAAAAGTTATTAGTTTCATATTTGTGTTAGTGCTTCACTGCCCTCCCTCTTGACTTGATCATCACACGTAGCCATGGGCTGTCTCTGGCAATGACTCTGTCTCCCCAATAAAATTAAAAATCACTTTTGTTTCATATCTTTTTAATAAGACGTGTCCTTTTTAATAAAGGACTCTGCTCTTTAACGGGTGATGTGCTGATGAACAGCAGGCTCAGAGATTATTGCATTTCCCCGATTTGAATTTCTCTTTCTGCATTTCAGCTGTAACAATAAAGCTAAGTAAAAATCCCCAAAGACTTTGCACACGCAGCACAAACACAGTTTTGCTACCACCGCTGGGTCAAAATTGATGCCCGGTGTAAGTGGATGCGTGGGTATTGTGCCGTTAAGGGTAAGGAATAGGTTTTATTCTTGAATGTACCATATAGGAAAGAAGAGAGGCACGGGTTCTGGAACATACAGTCCAGCTTCACACCTTTCACCGAAGTTAATGGCATTCTGAGAGCTGAGGATCTCCCCCGTCGCAGACAATTAATGCCTTTAGCATAAGTGCTCATAAGGGAAATAAGGACAAGGGACAGTGACATGTGGGAGAGAAGGAAATACTTCAGTGGCCACTGGCTGTGTGCACAGAAATACACGCACAGGCACACGCAGCTTCTCACCACCGTTTACTTTTGTTTTGCGGGATAAATGAAGTCTTATCTATTTTCTTGGTTGTTTTTTTTTTTCCCTCCCTTGTTCAGAATTCTTTCATCTGCAGTAAAGTACTAATCCTGCAGCAAAATCAGAGTGAGCCCTTGGGTAGGATGGTCTCATGGTTTAGCTGTTATACCACAGCTGATACTGCTCCAGCTGTTGTAACATCCCCTGGTATTTATGGCGCTTTATATCCCAATCGTAGGTCACAGCTTCAGGCTGCAGACGGCTGCTGAGGGTCTCGGAGCGGCAGCACACCAGGAACGTGAAACTCTGGTGGGGTATGTTCTGTCGTTAATATCTGGGCTGTTCGCACAGGTAGCCTCAAATGCTTGGTGCTGTCGGGCAGAAGACCGATCCAGGCAGTGAAAAATACCCACTGCTTCCCAACTGTTTCCCACCAACAGAGTGGAGCAGAGACTGACAAAGTTTTCTCTTATCCCCTGGTAAGAGAAGTCCAGTTGAATGAGCTGAAGAGCTCTTAACGACCTGAAAGCAACGAAGAGGATTGGATCCCTGGAGGCTCTAGGCTCAGGCTGCTCTCATTGTGCTCAGTGCACCCACAGACATGCAAAGCTAAAAAGTCGGGGGGCAATTAAGCAGTTTATTTGTCTCTTAGCATGATATTTCATTATATTTCATACATTTTCCTTTAAAAACATGAGAGCAAAGAATATTTCAAAAGAAAGTTATTTTCAAATATTTAAAAAAAAAAAAAAGAAATAATTGACTTATTTCTAAAATCTTGTCCAGAAATTTTTACAGGATTCTGTTTGATTTTATTACAAAATCAGTTCAGTGATGTTGAAATTAATTTGCAAACCTTTTGATGCTATTAAATTATACTGGGAACAGCTGTGGTTAAAATTACACGATCTATTCCTTAGCACAAAAGTAAATAGACTGTATCTCTAGCCCCAGAAAAAAAGACAAAGGTTAAATTCCAGGGATTTGCTGAGTATTAATTTTATTGAAATAATTTATGCAGATTTCCTGCCTCTGAATTGTTCCAAGTTTGAAGAATCAAACAAAATCAAATGCCTCTCTATGTTTAGCTTCTTATATTGATTCATTTATTCCTGGGATCGTTTCTAACACAGACCTGAAGTAACTTTATGAGCCAGATTTTTTTCAAAAGTGAACAAGCAAGGCAATTAAACCTGAGGAGTTCGGGAGGCTTTGGAAACAGCATGTTCATATCCTGTCCCGTAATGTGTGTAGTCTGGATTTGCGGAGAATGATGGTTTCAGGTGGTCAGCATCCACCCACCTGAAGGCAGATATTCACAGAGACCCATAGTCTGTATCGGGCTGGGATGTTGTGAGGTGCTCAACAAATGCATGCAGCCGTTCCTGCTCCAGATAGGCAAAACTGAATTGATAGGAAATATGTGAAAATAATCATCCCATGGGTAGTAGGAAATAGGTCCAAAGGGGAACTTAGCCTTAGCAGATTACAAAATAAAATATAAAAATAAGAAAGACTGGACTTGGGCACACATGGCTCTTCCG
>NW_009632845.1:12706-47004 GCF_000690535.1 Cariama cristata | reverse complement strand
GAGCTCTCCTTTCCAAAGCCATGCTCTTGGTTTCAGAGCAGTACACTAGAGGATGTGAATCCTTGGGGCAGGGATTCTCCTTCTCCCACAGCAGATTCTGCACATGGGGAATAGATTTATTCACCTCTTGAGGCAAACAATGACAAACGCCAGCACTGTCAGATGCTGTCGGGTTGTAGGTTGCTCCAGAGCTTGGTTCCCTTTCCTCTGACGTTGGTGTAAATTGAGATAGTGCAGTGCCAGGCTGTAGCACTGTTGAGTTTTTCCTGTATTTGGGTCTATGTCGCATCACCCCAGTCTGTCTTCTTTGAGCTCTTCAGGGGGAAGAGGACAAATGGAACACAGTGGAAGGATTTGTGCAGATTTTTAATTCCTTGATCCTGTAAATTAGACATGATTTTCTTTAGACTGTATTGAAAACACTGGGTCTGATGCCCTTCTGCTAAAAAAAGTAGACAGGGGCAAAGGCTGAGAGCATCGTCGCCCTTCTCCCTTCAGGGCAGGCACATCACCCATTTGGAGGTGGGATGGTGCAGCTGGGAGCAGAGCCTGACGGCCCGGCCAGCCTCCCCCAGACTGTGGGTCTGGAGGTGCTTGAACCCTTCCAAAAGTGAGCTCCATGCTGCCCCTACTCCTCCAGCCCAGAGAAGTCTGTAAGTGATAAAACCTGCCTTTAACGAAACCAGAACCTCCAGCTCTGCTGCTGCTCGTGTGCTGTGGTTTCTGGGGTTTTCCAGTGCAGAAAGTGTAACTGTGGGCTATGTTCTCAGGGGTGGCAGAGCAAAGGCAATACAGTTGCAGTCTTATTGCGTACTTCTAATCCTTAGTCTTTTCTGTGCCGGTTTGTTGCTACCCAGGTTTCAACAATGCTGGGCTCTCCTCTGCCCAAATGCACCCCCGGAGCTGCCGAGTTCGAGGGAAGGTGCTGCTGCTGCGGGGGTGCTGGGGCCAGGGCTCCCTCCGGCTTCTGCCTTCCTGGTGCTAGGGACTACCTTTACAGAAGTGCTCAGCTGTCTCAAAATCCAGGTGTGCAACAAGCAAAGTTCAAAACAGAAAATAACCAAAAATAACTTTCAGTGATTTCAACAGATTTTCTTCTGCTTATCAGCCCCCTGTGGCAAATTTGGCAGTGCCCGGAAACTGATCACGGCAGCACTTTCACAGTTAATTCAAAAAAGATATGGTACAGTTATTGTTGACTTATCGCACGTTGGAGGGTATCACATTCAAATGCCCATCCTGCACCCAAATCTTAGATCTGAAGAGTTCTTAATAGTCGGACTAGTCCAGGCTTAGTCCAGACTTTGCAGCACTCACTCCTCCTTTGTTCCAGGCGCACAGATTTGTGCATTAATAGATGAAGCACCTGAGCACTGGGCTCTGTTGGGATGCAAATGTGAAAACTGAGGCTAAGGATGGTTATGCTGCAGCGCAGGAATGTGGGAAAGGCTGCCTGCGCAGCAGAAACGCACCCTAAATGATCCTAAACCAATGCTTGCAATTACAGAGCTCTGAACCAAAACATGTTCATATTGTAAAAGGATTATAGTGTCAGGCTTTCCAGGGCATCGTGAGCAGGTGGAAGGTCATTTTACATGTTCTCTTGTCCAGGTAAAAACTGTGTTGTCCTGCTTAAGCCTCATGGACTTGGTTGGCTCGGGCTGTAGGCAGAACTTGCTGCCAGAATGAGCTGTACCCCTGGGGCGTTCAGCAGCGCTCCATGAACAGCACTTGCTGGGAGAGCTGGGTAGTAAATGCTCATGTTAGCACTGGGTACGGAGCATTGCCAGGCCATCTCTCCAGCCGAGTGCCACCACTTCTGGAGTGTCACTGAAATGTCTGCTGATTTTTAGAAGGGGAAACAATTTGTCTTTATCACGGACTAGGGTATCTAAATAGAAACACAAGTTAACATTAATTTTTAAATTTCTGTGCAAGTTTAAAATATTATGGGCATTCCTCTTTTTGAGTAGCCTATTGGTCTTTCTGTCGTGGCTGTTCATGTTCTTCCTCCCACTATTTTTCTGTGTTGGAGCAATGATGGAGAGGAGTGGATTCCAGGTGTGTGAGCCATGCGACGTTTACTGGTTGAGGTTCAGAAATTCCTACCCTGGGGTGGAGAGGGAAGTTAGAGGGAGGAGAAGAAAAAGAAGAGAAATGAGAAAATAAAGTAGGCTCCACCACCTGCCATGTAATGATCGGTTCTGGAGATAAGGCTGTTTTAAGGTGCATTCCAGACATATGGGTCCTGCCCAGACACAGCACAAAAGAAAAGGGAGACTTAAAACAACAGCCAGCTCCTCCTCCCCCTGGATCAGGTGCGCACACACATAAGAGAATAGCTAACCCTAATAAAAACCTCTCTCCTTGCTGATGTTTTCTTATAGTTTTAATTCAAAGCCCCCTTTAAGCACACGTGCACGTACAGCCCCTCTAATCAAGTTGATGCCTGTCACTGGGGGTTAAATGCAGGGGATCCAAAGCCAATCTAAACACAGTATCACCCTGGAGATGCTGCTGGCAAGTGCTGCATAAGGAGTGGAAAATGCCCCAGCCCCTTCAGTGATCCTGGCAAGGAAACTCACCGTCTTTGTTAGAAAGTGAAATTAAAATTCTCCCTTAAAATGGAAAGATTCCCTGCAGCTATCCCGGATGCGTGTGTCTCAAAATTAACGCAGGATTAGACTTTAATGTTACACCTCGTGCAGCAGTTATGAAAACAACGGGGCCTGATCCTGTTCTATGCTGCTGAGACTCCTCTGTGGTTGTGTGAGATTACAGTTCTCTAACGAAGGGCAGAGACATGAGCTGTAGAGTTGGGAGCATGGTAAGAACAGCAAGATCTGTCTTCATGAGGCAGTGCCAACCTCTCTGTAATTAGTCTTCCCCCGTGTTATCTTTATGCTCCTGTGATTGTGAGCCATTCATGATGGAGACAAGAATAAGGCCTTTATATTTTTTCGAGATGCTGCCAGTGGCACTATAAATGTACGTCTCGGGGGTATGCGGCATGTCTCTCTTGGTGACAAGGGTGATATAAAGTTGCTAATTCACTGGGATTTGCCCCAGCAAAACGGAAGAAAGAACAATGGGTAATTGTAACAGCATCTTAGGAAAATGCCAGTGTGATAAAAGTGGAATCACCCAGTAAAAATGTGATGTGAAGCTCCTAAATTTCAGCCTCACTTGTCATGCTATTTCTAAGCAAATTTGTTCTCTGTTGGACTGTAAAAATCAAGTGGTAGACACTGGCTTTTGATGCAAAAATAGGGACATAACTCTGCAAGACAGAAGTTTTATCATGATTCTTAGATTTTTTTTTTTTTTGGGGGGGGGTGTTTCTTTTGGAAATGCAGTTATTTTTAGAAAGTAAGAGAATTACTACTTTAGTCCCATTCAGTCTTCTCTAAAATTAATATTGGTGTGAATTTTAATAAGTGCAATAATAACAACTTGTAAGATTATGCGCTGTGTTTATATAAGTGATAAACTAAAGGAAAGTATTTAAACAGAACCGTAATCTCATTTCTGTTTTTCACTGTAGTTACGGTAAACATGCTCTGGTTAATTACAGCAAAAAAATTTTATAATTTTTTTTATATATTTTGAATTCTTTTTCTCTTAAAGATCTTATTAAAGTTTGACTGTGTTTATACATCTGTTATGGGCCATAATGAAACAAGGAGGCGTGCAGTTTGGCATGAGTGTGAATGGCAGAGCACCAGGCTGCTCTTGGAGGGCTGTCCCGGGTGGGCGCAGGTTTTCCTGTGGGCAGCGATGGGCGTCCCTGCAGAGCCCGGCTGAAGCACCTGGTGCTCCCTGACCTGCCCGAGGGTGACACACATCTCCTTGCTGGGCTCTGTTGCATCAGTTCTGCTGCTCCAGCAGCACAGAAATCCCTGTTTATTTTTAAATCTGTATCAGAGTTTGCCTGCTTAAATTTTGCAAAGTTACTTCATCTGTGCCTTGCATTTGTGATGCCTGTTGACCCAAGTGGACGGTGAGAGGAAACGTTAGACATACTGAAATTTTTTTGTAGAAAATTAAGGTCCTTTTTTTTCAGGTTTCACCTTTAACACAGGGGGAATTATTTGGAAAGAATACAGCAGTACTGAGAAGAAACTACAGACAGATGCAGCTGCTAATGCCGTATTACTGCATAAATATTCAATGCAAAAAGTAATGAAACTGCAAACTTAATAAGAATTAAAATCCCTGTTGCCATTTTATGCTCTGCTCCTGGCATTTCACCCTCAGTAACAGATGATTTCTCTTTACAAATAACTTGCTTTAAAATGAAATCCCTGTGAGCTTTCTTGTGCCCTCAGGTAAGAGGACTTTATTTCAGCTGCATCTTCAGATGCCTGTGGTGAAGGAGGCTGAAGGCCCCAGAGCTGTCGGGCAGTGGTGGGAAGCATAAGGAGGAGGTTGCATGGGACCTGGACCTCTCGGAGCAAGCTGAAATGAGGTGTAGGTGTGGTGCTATGTCAGCCCTTGGCATAAGAGCAGATTTCATCTGTAGCACACTATTTACAAGGGCTGCTGCTTGGAAGAAGCTAGTGAAGGTGATCACCTTTCTTCAATATAGGGATCAGTTGTCTTGAAATGCTTCCAACATAGGGCTCTAGAAAAGGTTGCGCGTTGAGCTGCTGTGCCCTCTGTTAACGCAGCTTTTCGTGCACAGATGTGCCCTGCCAGGCACAGCAGCATGGTGAGCATGACCGTGTCTCTCCCTCTTCGCCTTCTGCTGCACTGTCCGTTCATCCCCAGTCCCACGCTGTTGTCTTTCGTCGGGACGGTGCGATCTCAAGCAGCCTCTGCCTGTGCAGGACCTTGGAGGAGAAGCGGTGGCAATAGTAATAAGTCACTGTGGTGTTTTGATGTGGAGATGGGTGCTCCTCCATGCAGTCTGTCTGAAGGGCACAGCTTCTGCCTCCCTTCAAATAAGGAGGAAAAAAAATCTTTCTTTTTTTTATTAAAAAAGCTGTGACAAGTAGTAATAAATGCTTGTGTGAACTGCTGAAGGCAACTCTGTATCTATGGGTGATGACTTTTCAAATAGTTGTATTCATAAAATTTTAGCTTGATTTCCCTGATCTCCTGGAGCCGTGCTTCATCTGGCGTTGGTTGCACTGCTTGCTGGAGGTAGAGTAACCATCATCACTGGTAGTACCTGTGTCATTGTTAACCCACACTAAATTGCTGCAGGTACCCCATGTGTGGGACTTGGGTGGCATGTAATAATTTGTTGTTGGCATTAGAGGAACTTGGAGATGGCTGTCAGCTGGGCACAGGTCAGAGGCAGCTGTGCAGTAGGTGCAGGAGTCGCGGTCTGAATCTGAATGACAGATGGTCAAATTGGGAAGAGAAAGGAATACTGGTTTTCTGTTTTGAATATGAAGCTGAGAGCAGGGGATAGGCCTTCTTGAGATTGCTCAGAAGACTGTGTGCCTCTATCCACTGAATCTTTGTCTTGTGTTTTCCTGGATGTGTTTTTTCTTCACTTTCTCTGCAGTCTCTTATTTACTCTGACAGCACATGCTCACTTCTATGAGGCAGTACTGATTCTGTCCCTGAATTTCCTCTGGACAACTTCCATCCTGTGAGCTCACGCTCTGCCAGGTTTGACTTCTGGTGGATCCATGTGCTTAACTGTACCGTTTTCACTTATTCCAGAAGTACTTCGCCTCTGCTCATCCCTTTGCATGAAGCCAAAATTTCCTTCCAAATTTTAACTCTTGTCTCAATGTTCATTCTCCTCCCTCCCATTCCCATGAGTATTTCAGTAGATTTGACCAACAATGGAGATGTTTTAATAGAAATAAATGTGAAATTCAAATTAAGGTCAAATGGAAAATATAAATATTTGAAAAGATCTGAGCTGAGACAGATTTCTTCTTCCCCTTTGGGTCAAAGGCAGTGTTGATGTACAAAGGTATCTTGGCACTTTTGAGCAGAGAGTTTTAAACAGCCTTTAAAATATATATTCAAATCAATTTAAAATGGGCTAAAGCCCACAGAAAGGTTAGACTGTCTTTTTTTAGTTGTTTCCTGAATTTTAGTTTCCTTATCTTAATGCATTGTATATCTTCTGCCCATTTAGTCCATTTGTATTCAACTCATGGAGGTTTCCTGATAATTACTTAGCCCCATCTAATTCCCTAAGGTCCCAAAATGCAAAACAATTCTTCACAAGACAGAGATTACTTTTTACAAGCTTTAACAGGAGAAAAAAAAAAGGCATTAAAATGATGTGATCTAAAGGTAGAGTTTCACTGCTGAACTATTTTCTACAAGACTTCATTTCGCAGATAGCAGATATTATGTGATTGCATGTAAGAGAGGGTTTGAATCTGTCCTTGCCAATGCCAAATTACCTACGACATCAACAGGGCAAAGTCATGGAGGACGCAAATTGACATTATTTCACTGAATTCAACATAACCTCTGCAATATGAAGACCCTACTATAAAAGCTGTATCCCATTGTAAATGAGAATAAAATCTTGCCTAACAAGGTTCTGAATCTGTAGGTGTTAGGAAGAGGCATTTGTGTTTTATCTGTTGAAACACTTGTTCACCTGACATACTTTTCTGCTCATATGTTTGTCATTGGATTTTGCAGGAATTGCACCCTTTTTCACCAATCAAAAACCCAATGTTCAATACTGTTGTACTGACCCTCTTCAATTCCCTTCATTTCTGTTGCTTTACCTACCAAATTGATAAAATTTGTGCAAATTTTAGAAGTGCAAAACTTCGAAAGTTTCAGTGAAAGAAATTTCTTTGCTGCAAGAAAAGAAAGAGAAAGCTTATGTACCAATCTCTACTGATGACATGGCACAGCTTGTAAAAATCAATGTATTTATCTCGTACTATACAGAGCAGCAATATGGTTAAAGGTAAAATTATGTTAAAGCCGATTTCCGACATAGCACTTCATTCATACGGGTTAAGTTGCTGTGCAGACATGATGCCAGACTGCGAGACCAGTTTATCTGCAGGAACTGGAAGGACTGCAGGGGATTCACCTGGTGGGTTATTTACATTTTACTTGCGCTGACAATCTCCGTGCCAGACCAGGGCTGTGCTGTGGGGCACATGCTGAAACAAGAGATCACTCACTACCATGAGTAGTGTGCAGAGTAAACTAGATGGACGGCTGGATGACCCTGCAGACCTGTGCAGAGTATGTCAAAAGTGGCTCCCAGAGCTTCCCTTTCCCTTGAAAATGCAGAGCAAGGGCAGGACCTAAAGGAGTGGAAAAGGCCTGGTTTTAGGAGAGCCTAAAGGCACGTTAAGTGGATATTTGAATTAACGTTGTGACCACATTTGTCAGGAGCAGGAGGTGAGAAGGGAGAGGACATATCCTGGGAAGTTTGAACCCATGCTGCACGTTCTCTGAACCTGTCCTGAGGATTAGTGCACCCGAAAGGAGCTTTGGGGCATGATGAGACGGTGCTGTGAAGGTACACCCTGTTGTCTTGCTCACATAATACAAAACCAGGCTTGTCTCCAGCTCCTTCAATCCTCCGGGATTGTGGGAACCTTCATTTGTCACTGTGGAAAGGAGTCTCAATATTTTATGAAAAAGGCATTTTACCACAGGACTTTGGTGAATATCAGCATAATTTAACTGTGATTTAACAGAACCTTTCATTGACTTTTAAAATTATGCCTCTCCATCACCTACCCTATGGGTTTCCTTGCTTTTCATCTTGCAAATCCCATTACTTATTAATTTCCCTGTAATACATAATAGAGGCAGAAAAGCATATAGCATCCCATTCAGCAATGATTTACAAGTCTGCTAGTTCTGAAGCAACATAAGAAAGAGCAGACATTTTATGAGTTTCCTCTGTGCATGTTTTCTTTGGAAAAACGTATAAAGCAATGTAGACAAACCTAAGGCTTCTTTGGACATGATCTCATAACTATTGCAGCTTTACAGAAGATGCAATCTGATGAAGATTACAGAAGCACAGTCAGGGCAGAATTAGCAAGATGGTGAGCAAGATTTACCTCATACTCATTATGGTAATGGATGTAATATCCATGGAAATGCTGATGGGCTTTGCTTAGAGAGGAAGAACTGCAGGCAAAGAACAAATACGCAAAACAGTGTTATTTACCCACATTCCCAATCAGGCTTTTGGTAGCATGTTAATCTTTCTGCAGGGGGCCCATGTGAAACTTTGATTCCCTTGGTGTTTGGAGAAAATGACTAGCACATACTATGAATCAGAGGGGCTCATTGCGGAATGAAGAAACTATTACTCATCCTGCTCTGGCATGAATGAGCATCTGGCAGCATATTCTAAAATTCTGTGAAGACAACAGGAGGCAAAAGAAAAAAAAATCAAGCTCCACTACACCTCTTGTCAGCTCAGCAGGCAGCATATCAGAATTGGAAGGAGGTAGCACACAGACAGATCTGCTGAACTGAGCCTTTATATGCTTGCTTTCTGTTTCCATCCATCTACTTTTCCCAGCTTTTTTTTAGTACAAGCTGGGGATCCTAACAGAATACATGAAGACAAATTCACCCGGTTAACTCTGTACCAGGTCAGTCCTGGAAGTTGCGTTCCAGAAATTTGCAGACTGTGGCAGTTCAAGGAGACAGTGCTCCTGGTTGATGCTCTGGTCCCATTGAACTGTAGCTGGTGGAGTCCTGAGATTAATCAGATTTGCTTATGTGTGCTTACACCCCTTATAGTATAGATAATGTACTGGAGAGTGAATGTGCCGTATTCCCAGGAACAGACACGGAGCAGTAAGCATTAGGATAATGAAGTGCTTATTAACATTTTTTTGAGGGGCAACCCACATCTAGGTCAGTAGCTGATTAAAAATCAAGCAAGGTTTCTCGCAGCAGAGAAGCAGAGGGGGTTGTAAAGTGTGGGGTAGGAAATAAAGGCTCATTTTATCTTTTAATTGTTGCATTCCATGATCGTTTACAACCACTGTGTTGTCTCCTCTGCTTCCTTATCCACGTGCAGAGTGAAACTTCAACCAAGCAAACCATTGCACATGCACATTGTTCTTTCTCCTACAAACGAATATCCAAAGTCAATGTCACCTCTGATGGAAGCTGAGGTTACTCGAGGGGCCGGGACACTGTCCCACCTTGCTGTCCTGCAAGGGCTCAGGCTTGCTCCTCTGCAGCTTCCACCTTAACTGAAAATCAGAAGATGCTGCAGTGCTACTCCAGGATTTCGAAGGAGACCCAGCTAACCGTAAAGTGCAAGGTTGGGGCTACATTAGCAGCGTCTGTGTATTTTATTTCTTTTTGAAAAGCAGCAGAGCTGGAAGCACCGTGTGCGGGGCGGGAGGGCAGGTGGTGGAATGTTCCCGGGGCTGCAGGGACTGGAATGCTCGCAAGACGCAGCATGCTGCCCTGGCCGCCGTCTGCATTCATTCACCCTCCAGGTGTAGGCAGCTGCTGATGCTGCTCTCAAAATTTAATGTGACATTTTTCTCATTATTATTGTTTCTCGCTGCCCTTCTTTTCTCTGTGCTGTATTTTTTTTTCTCTTTTTTTCCTGCTACTTTCCTACAGCCATTTGCCTATATCATAACTGTCAGGCTTCCTAAAACAGGCATTTCTACAGGCAAAAGCATATTGTCGAAACAAACCCATATTTGTATTTTTTCTTGTTTCCTCATTGTGGCAAAACCTTCTTTTACAAAGGAGTCCTTTTCTCCAGTTCTCTTCCCCTAGGTATTCTGTTGAATTGATTTCTCCTCTCATTTTACCGATGAGATATTCCAGGAACAATCAAACTAATATTAGTTCTGTCAAACTTAATCTAGGATACATTAATCTAGGATATAGGGGGGAGTCAGATCCTTGACTTCCTTTTTTATCAGAGACCTAATAAAGTAGAAGGATGATGACTGGCTACTGAAATTTAAGCAACCAAGGACAGGAAAGATATTTTATTCAATAGTTGGGATAAAACTTGGTTTTCCAGAGATTTTGACAAGTACAATCAAACAGGGGAGACAAAAAAAGAGTAACTGATTTCTTCTTGTTTTTCAGAAGTAAATTAACAGGTTTGGGTTTTTTTTTAAGGCTGTGTCTGTACTTACCATGGGAACATATATATTTCCTCATCTAAAAGCAGACATTAAGTCAGGAAAATTCTGACCCCTCAAAACGTCTGAAGTTAAAACCCTTCCCCGAGGTCTCTGTAGCAACCAGGCAGGGCTGGGTAGCCCGGGCTCTGCTTATACTTGACTGAGAGAGAGATGCTTCCAAAGGGCCCTTCGTGGGACCAGTTTTAGATGTCTACCTTAGGATGAGATGAATCACACCTTGCAAGTGCTGATTTCTCTCTCTTATCTCTCAAGGGAGCCTAAGGTGACTAGTTTAGATCCAGATGTTCAGACAGATGAATCACACCCTCAAGGCCATGGAGAAAATAAGGAAAATTTGCAAGCCTAAGCCCAAATCTTTCTAGTCATCTTGAATGATTTTACTGTTTTGCTGAATGGAATGATCGAATGTCTTTAAGTAGCTTCATGCTTTACTGGTAGAAAATGAAGATAAATAAACTCTCCCCCAGAAGAAAACACCTTACTTTTTTTTTTTCCTGAGACAGCACAGCAACGGTGTTCCTTTCAATAGGTACTTTCTTTAGTTAGCCTCTTTCTTTTCTAAATAAACACATAATTTATCTCTGCATGCAGCCTCCAGAGCTCTTCATGCCTTCCTCTGAGTAGAAATTTCAAAGAGATTACCAGATCAGACTCACTTTTAAACCATCTGGTTTCTGTACTTCATGTCAGGGTTTCCTAACTGCGTTGATATTTCCCAAGCCTTCAATAGCTTGTTTCAAGTTTTTCTGTCCTTTGAAATGCATGTGTTCAAGTGTGAAGTTCTTACCTAGGAAGCTCCTCTCCCTGTGTAAGTAGGTAATACAATGATGGCAGAAAGCTTCATTCTTCCAGGAGACCAGCGTTAAGTGTGTCGTCCCATGGGAACTAAAATCCACAGTGATAGACTGCCTCCTTCCACATGCCTTCTTAAAAGTAATTTGTGGCAGTGGCAGGTCATTTAAAAACAGGGTAAGGAGACTAGAAAATGAGGATATGGAAAATGATACTTTGTGAACTGGTCAGGATTGATTCAGTGCTTATCATTTCCTCTTTGTTTATTGCTTTGCTTGATACCTATTACTGAATCACCCTGTAAATGCCTTGTGATCTCTCTGAGCAGGGACTATCCATTTTATTTTAGCAGAGTATTTTGCACAGAAAGGTCTAGCTCTCTGATCGAGTGCTGCAATAGCTGCCATAATAATAAGTTAATATTACTAGAAGCAAGATGTATTTTCTTGTGCGTCCTCTTTGCAGAAAGGTATAAACTAAACATTGACTTCAAAGGATACATCTTTGTTCTAAATTTAATGCTCAAAAATGTTTTGCAGTCAATTATTTGCAATTAGAATTAAAAGAGAAACCCCCTTCCCCAAACAACCTATAATTACAACTGATCCTTTCATGAAGTGTAAGTCCAGTAATTAAGTAGTTTCAAAAGTTTTAATTCACTGGGCAATTAAAAAGAAAAATGTTGGGTGTTGAGAACAATGCCTCTGTGTGTTTGGGGTCTTAAGTTATCAATGGAACTTTTAGCAGAAAGATTTTTCTCTCGATCCTTATGGTTTTAAGAGGTAATCCTTCAGTGTGCAGTCATTACCAGTTCTTAACGACTTTTCTCATAAGCCACCACTGAAACTGTGATCTATAGAAACAACCTGACTGTCGGAGTTGTCCTGGCACCTAGCTGAGGACCAGCCCCTGAAACTCTCCCTCCCCTAAACAACCCCATATCACCAGCATCTGAACTGAATCCTGGTTATAGTGTATGGAGGAGTGAAATCTGGGTCTTCATCAAAGGATTAAGTCTAAGGGGAAGTGGTGCCAAAGCTTTCACTGATGGGGAGTTTAACTGACAAGGCCTTCTCTTAACTAATTTTGGTCCTGGTTACCAATGGTGATGTTTCAGTGCAGCATAGTCAGTAGACAAGATAGCTTTCTAAAACCGTGCCCTCATTCTCATCTTCATGATATTTAAATAGTATGCGTTCAAAACACAGATTAGGGTGGTTCGTTGTAGTCGTGTTGGGCATCTTGGTGCTTCCTTCTTACGTTGATCTATAAAATCCCATTTTTGGTTCATTCAGTCTTGTCTTTGATACGTTTATCCTTTGCAGAAAGGATATGGGAAGAAAGGATTGGTATGAGTTCCAGAAAAAAAAAATAGTTTAATTTTTTTTCAGAGAATTTTCTGTTTCTCAACTGCTTAATGGAATTTGGAAATATAGTCAGAAAAATACATATTATTTTATAGACTTTTAAAGAAAATATGTATCTATTCCTCAAGATATCTCTTGGCTGTACAACAATTTAGAATTCCAGTAAAATTATTAGCTTGCTGTTTAATGCTGAAAAGGCAGAGCTTGTAATTGGATTTATACACCCCCATCTCTGCTTCTCTTTACGTCCCACTAGGAAAAAAAAAAAAGAGCAGAAACTGTGAAAGTATCAGGATGAAGTAAGTTTAAGTAGTCCGTAGCAACTTTTTGATTGTGCTGTTACTGTTGGAGAGCAGCAAGGGTGTTTGAAACATTGGAGGAAGAAACAAAGAAAATGGATTTAAGATCAGTAAATATAATTCCAAATACACAGCCATAAAATGTCAATAAGATCTTGGACAAGTTTATCTGGCTGTTGATAGCAATAGATGTCAACATATTTGGCAATTTAAATATATAAAACATTAATTACTAATAATAACTTGCTGAGGAAAGAAGCTAAGGCATGGCGAGAGCATAGGAATGTCTGTTATGTCTCTGGCTGAGGTTGTTTAGCTACTGGAAAAGATGGTTGCTATACAGGACTGTTACAAAGTCTAGCATTTTATATGAAAACAAAAATACAAACAATTATTTAAAAAGTAAATTACTGGATGAATGCTAGGATGAGTAATACAGAAATTATTTATGGGGATGATCTAATAGGGAATTGAGGGACATTGGTGGACAGCCACATAAATACGTGGACGCACGAAAACCTCAGACTAGCACAGAATGTATATTTTCGACAAGAACTGAATTAGTGCATGTGCAATAGAAAATATTTGGAAATAATTAATTATTATGGAAGAAATTGTGGTTGGGTAGTATGTTTTTGTGTTTTCCAATATGAAATTATTACATAGAAATATAATGGAAATAAGAGCAAAATAGGTAATTTGAGTTTGTAAATTATCCTTGTCTGTTCTTATTTAATCCCATGATTTACATTTTCCCTCCAGGATTATTATGTCTTAGCTAGGGCTACATACTAAGCCGAGTTACTGAAGTAGGACGTTCCAAGCATAATATCTGCTATATTTCCATTACACAATTTCAATCCCTCTCCTTGCCCTTTTTCCAGTAAGTGCATAACAAAATCCAAGCGGTACCTGTAATCTGGACTCCCATGAGATATTATATTCACGTTTGGACACATTGTTAGGATGGAGTCAGAAAGGAAACCCTAGGTCTTAATCCTTTCTCCTGACTTTTGAAGTTAGGAGGAAGAACAGAGTTATTGAAACATATTTTGAAAATGGGACTTAAATTTATTGACTTCATTGCATAAGGGAGGCCTATTTCCTTCTAGATATTTATTGGTCTTTGGTAATACCTTATGTGTGAAATCCCTTGGCAGCTGCATTAAGAGAAGGTGTGAGGTGTATCCATAAGGTTCACAGATTTTTCCTGTCTATGCTATAGGTATTTTTTGTTTGGCTTCATGGTTCATAATGCTACATCATGTATTCTTGACAATCTGCTGCACTGTCTGTGCTATACACTGCATATGTTTGTGGTGGTGTGGTGAGTGGAAGTGCCACTCACAAGAAATGAACCAGAGAAGGCTCAGCTGCGTTTCAACATTGTGGATGTAGAAATGTACCCAGAGAAGTGAAGGTTATACCCACAGAAATTTTGAAAATCAAACCTCATTTAAGATCCAGTAGTAACCTGCTTCCATTGAGAGAGAGGACACTGCACCAATAGCAAAAGGAACCCAGCAGCTTCACAATTCTTTTCAGGGTCCTTGTTCATCTGTGCCATTTTTAAAGATAGTGACAGATGCTATGTTTGAAAAAAATGCATGAATGAAGAGAGGAAGAACAGAGCTCTGTGATGTTTGCATTTTATCCACCTGACGTAAACGCTTAACTTTGACTTTTTATTTGGTTCAATCATAGATCAAGTCTGATAAGCCAAATTTAGGGATACTCGAGTGTGTGGCCATGAAGGAGGAGCTGTAATTTTTCTCCTCTGAGATCATGCTCATGTGCTTTTCTGCAGGCACAAAAGTAAAAAAATACTGATTTTTTTTTTTTTTCTCTTGCAATTTCAGTGTTATTCAAGGTATTATTTTTAGATGCCCCTTCAACCGGGAAGAGTCGTACAGTTACCTCAACAGTAACTACATATTTTTTCCAGAACAGGGAATATCTGTGGTCTTTCAATATGTACAGTGTGTTACCTTTCTTTGAGTGTGAGGACAGCATTAGAATCACTTGAGCTCTTGTTTTCAGGGGTACTGAACAGTCCAAGTTTCCAGCAGCTTCAAGTAGAGTTACACATTCTCAGCATATCTGAAAATTAGGACATACTTGCTTTTCTGCCTTGCTGCACACCACTGTTTAAAATCAAGATGTCTGGAGCTTCCTGACTCGGTTCTTGCTAAAACTTTTCTTAAGATGCCTGACTCTGATTTGGAGGAAAGTCTTCAACACCTTGCAGAGTCCTAGTGAAGCTTTGTGCTAGAAGCTGTTGGAAAACCAAAGATCTTGTGTAAAATCTTAAAAGTCTTTTCACCTTTTCTCTATTTGGTAACACAGTTTTCTCATATGCTTTTTGACTTTCCACCCTCCCCCAGCTACCTCTCCCCTTCCCTAGCATAGGTAACCACGCATTTTGATGGAGGTTTAATCTCCTTCCTTCCTTCCTTTGCAAACCCGCCTCCTCCCTTGCCCAAGGCAATCTGTCAACTCAAACGCATCACAAATCAACTTGACAGTGGAGATCTTCCCTTGAGCAACAGCGCTGGGAGTTATGCTCCTGCTGATTCTCAGATAGAGAGGGTGGGGTGCATTTTCCACATAAAACCCAGTCACAGCTAAATGGAAGTAAATTTCCATTCCCCGTTCCCTTTGTTTCAAACTTCTTTCAACAAAGCGTATCCACAATCTCAGGAGGATGCGAAGGACAGTACGTAAAGGCAGCCAGGTTAGGAGAACTGCGGTGGCAGTCCTTGTGCCTGTTGACTACGTTTGACATCTGCTCATGCATTTGTCACTGCCTTTTGTAGTGCCGTTGAGTTGAGGATCTCGGGCTACTTCACAAAGTTGAATTAAACTGCACAGATTGACCATTACTAGAGCACCTGTTATGCTGCTTTGGAATCTGAGGGTGCAAGAAAGTGAAAAAGCTGTTCAAGATTACAACACAGGGAATCATGTAATTTTCTTTTTTTACTTCTTTCTCAGTATTGGAAGTGTGGAGAAGTCACACATGTACTGCTGAGTCCTGTCAGTAACACAAACCAGCTAAACTCTCTGGTCGCCATTGGACCTAAATCAGCAACTGTACTGGCCTTAGGCAACGGGCTTATCCTTTGTTCAAGGAAAAAGACCACGTCTTCCTTGTTTTTATATGTACAATATTATTACTATTGTAAAGGAGAAAAGCTAGAAACTAGCCCTAGCTTGTGTTGCTCTTCCAGGACTTTTTCAGGTTGGTGGGAGAAGGCTGCTCATGCGTTCTCATGAGAACAGACTAGAAACGCCAGGAAAATGTAACCATCAACTTCCTGTCCTTAAAAGCCTTACTTTTATCCGTAAGCTGATGACAGTCTTTGCAGGCATATTTGCTAACTTAGCTAAAGTCAGAAAAAACCCTCTTATTTTGTATATGAGAACATATACAAGGTTTGTTTTTCAAAAACGTATCACCACCAATGCATGGCTTCAGAAAAAGTTGCTCATGCCTGTATCAACAAAATAACTCACTTGGAGCCAGACATAAGAGAGAGAGAGAAAGAAAGGAAAAAAGGCCACTCTTGATCAGCTTCTCGTCATAAACAGTTCTGTGTCAGTCTTTGTCAAACAGGCTGACCAGACATTGCAAAATCTGCTGCTGATTCAATGATTTTTGGAGGCAGAGTTATTTCAAGTGCATAACCTCTCTGCGATTCGGGGAAGTGAAGCTGCACCTATTATCTAGATTTAACCAGAAGTTGAGCACTTACCATGTTTGATTTATTAGTTTTATAAAATGCAAGGTCTTTAATGTTGAGTGCTTGGAGCATGTTGTAATTTTAGGAACGTTATTACAGATGTTGACCAATGTATGAATTATCTTCAAAGGCTTTGAGTTCCTCTTAGCAAGCTTTCCCACCCCAACTTCCAAGTCAAAGGAAGCCACGAAGGTCTGTTCTTTCAAGGAAAGAAGCAAAGTGTCATAGGTTCAATGCACAGGAATGTTTTGGAAAGACAATCCGCAGAAGCACTGGAGAAAGTACGGGGATTATTTGCTAGCTCAGAAACTGTGATCAGTACTTCTCACAATACATAATTTTAATATCTGTTGAATAGCTTCTTAGAAGTGAGTTATCAGTCTCAAAATCCTGGAAAAGAAGTTGCCGTAAAAGTATCCACCAGTTAGCCTCTTTGCTAAATTAATTGCACCGTGTAGGCTGAACTTGAATCTGAATGGAAGTGTCTCTCCAAGCCACATCTGAAATGGCAGCACAGCAGAAGGATGTTTGTGCTACTTGTCCCTGCTTAGCCTCTCCTCTAGCGCACTTTGCCTTCAGGAACTGTCACAATAAAAACTATTCCCACCAGAATTAAATGCATTTAAACTCATTTTTGGAAATTGTCTGGGCACAGCCCACTGTAGAAATGAGATGGCACAGAACTGATTAAATAATGTTTATGCAAATACAAATGTTGTCAGGGCGTTGTTTTATTATTCTTCAAGATCCAACTTGTCAAAGACTTTTGGCTAAGTATCAGGTTTATTGAGCTCAACTGAGCTAGTAGGAGCTTGATTTAGGGTGGGCAATTGCCAGAACCCCGCAGAAACTCTTCTCCAGTGCATCTTCTTCCCATCTCCAACCTCAGCGATCTATGGGGCCTCCAGACTCTCCACTCATGTATCTTCCTGCTGCCTTCTCATTAGTGCTCTGCTGACATCCTGGACTTCCACTTTCCACCTCCTTTTGTTGCTTAAAAGTCCTGTGTTGTTCAGACAGGGTGTCTTTTCTATAGTCACAGCTGTCCTGCTTTGATTTTACAACATTTTGGTCCATCCAGTGCTCAAGTAGGTAGTTTACTTGGTAGAGGAATATTGGCATCGTTAGAGCCATGATATTAGGAAATTACTGACAGGTGCTAAGACAGATGTTTGCAACAGCCTTGGGAATTACAGATTCCTGCAGAGAGGAATTCAGAGGCTTTTAGATAAATTGGGCGAGATGAGGAATAGTTTCCAAAGATATTAAAGTGACTTTCTAATCAGGTGAAAGATACTGGGTTGAATCTTAGTAGAAATAGTAATAAATCCTACAAGAACACCTCTCTCAAACTACAATGCTTTTTACTGATCTGTGTTATTTTCCACATGGTACGTTCTAGACTCCTAGGCAGATGACTCCCAAGTTCACAAATAGCGTGAAAAGTCATTGGTGTCATTAGTCATCAGAGGAAATATTTGCGTAACTGCTCAGATTTGAGCATGTATTTGCCTGTGTTTTTATGACGCTTTGTCGGAATATTCTTTTAAACAGCAATTCATTTGTGCAAGTGCTCCAGGAGAGTGTACAAGAGACGTTATGACTCGTGGGTGCTATTGAAACTAATTCCAAGCCTTCATTTGAACAAATGTTTGCAAATTCTTTTCTACAATATTTACACAGTTCTGACCTAAGCGTCATTAGCTCAGCAGATTCATTTCTCTGCTCCAGTACCTAGCTGGCCAGCTGGAACCATGGAATATTTTCATGTGGCATTTTCAAGGGGAAAGCTGGGGAAAGTCAGCTACTGGCTGATAAGAAGTACAGAGCGGTAAAGCATGTGTCTCGTGGTATTGTCTCTGCTGATGAGCCACATCTGAAAGGATGACTTCTCATGGTGCTCCTGCCAAGAGCAGTTTTGCTCTCTTTTAAAACACAGTGTGAAGTTACAAAACTAAGTCAACTTTTGTGGGTATGTATAGGTGTTATTGTACATACAGGCTATTAACGGTAGCGTAACAGTCTTGGAGTGACAGCAGTGTGATCAGATTGGCATTGAAAATGTCAAAATGACAAATGTGTTTTTCTGTGCAACTCAGAAGGATAGAAAGCAGCTATTGCACGTGATTGGGTCATTAGTGTGCACCCTCTGGACCCATAAAGTTTAGGTGAATTAAATAGCAATGAGTTCTTCACCCCACATTGTGTACGTATCAGATTGAGATATTTCTGATGCTAGCTGGAAAACACAAATAGGTAATCATCCATGTAGCTGCTTTTTGCCATCTCAAAATGGCTTTAGGTGCTTGCCTGAGATAGCCACTCATAACGCAGAATGGCCCAGGGCTTGAAGCTGATCTCGCCACAGTTGCACTGGCAGAAGTCCATTGTCTCCTGTAGCATTAATACTGGTTTTGGTTTTACCCTGCTGTGAATGAAATCAGAATATATGCCTGATGCTAGGCTAGATAATGATGTGAAATGGGAACTGAATGTACTGAGGTTCTGGTGGATGGCCTCACCTGTGTAACTCCCAGCATGTACCTCTGCTAAATTCCAAATTGCCTTTACGGAAGTGGATCTTCTGTAAGTCAATCTAGTAGTAGAGTAGTGGGGTTGCCCTGTTCAATCTTTGTATGTTTTTACTGCTATGAGTAGTACTTCTGTGATGTCAGTAGAATTTTATCACACAATTTTTCTATGAAATGAAAAATGTCTTTCAGGTCAGTATTTGAATTGGTCTAGAACTGGATAGATCAGAAAAGTGGAATGTAGTTTGTATTGTCGTTTATTTGTATTTGTTTTTTTCCTGAATGCTTATGATTTTGGCCAGCAGTGGAAACAGAAATATATCCCAGAATGTGTTTCCTGTATTGTTTTGTCCAGTTTAAACTTCTCAGTAGGAGTCAGACTTCAGAATTTAGGTGGAATAATGCTGAATCCCAGCAGCATGGATTTGGATCTCGTGTCATCTCTTCCCACTGAATAGTTCGTTCAGATTTGGCCCTTCTCTGCCTCCTAAAAGCACACTTTAATCTCCTGAAAAACATGAGCCCGATAGCTCCTGGGTGCTTTAATTAAGTGAAATGAAAGACGTTAATTTCCATAAATAGAAGAGCTTCCAAGAACAGCACAGGGCTCCAGCCCAGCCACCCACCCCGAGGTGCAAGCCGAGAACCACCCGGCCAGGTCGGTGGTCCTGGGGGCGGGGAGCAAGGGGGGCTTGAACTTTATCCCCAGAGATCCTGCTGATAACGGTAACAGGAGACAAAGAAGTCCAGGGCTTGAGCACCCCGCCAATATGATAAAGACCAGGGAAGATGGAAAGCACTTCTTTCATCTGCCCAACTGCTGGGGGCCCGAGGGCTTCCCCAGCCGGGCTCCGGTGGCTCCCTTGGGCCGGGTCGTGCTTTTGAGCCAAGACAGACACCTAGTGGCCAGGGAGCTGGAGTTTCCCCAGGCTTTGTTCCTTGGGGAGATTCTCTCCTTGCAGTATCTTCCTTTGCATTTTCTTCATATTTATTTATTTGTTTATTTTAAGGAAGATGAAAGCAAGATCTTAATGCCGATACTTATCTACGTACTGCATTTCCTTTGGTCCTGATTTGCCTCGAGCTGTTCTTGAGCTTTGTTGTGGGAACACTACACTGAAATTCAAAGCTATTTTCATAGGCATATAGATTCCTTTCTGGAAACTTGACATATCTCAGCATTGCCACTGAAATAAACTTGTGCAAACTAACAACTTTATCTGTACTGAGGAAGTGAGGTTAAAAATCCCTTAAATCAAAACTGCTAAAGGAGGGGGACCCCCAAAGAAGAATGGGATATGTTGGTAGACAACACAGACGATGAGAAGTACTAGAGAGAGAGCTCACCAGGAATTGTGCAATAGCACCAGCAAGAAGCAAGGCAGGAAGCTTCTTGTTCAGTTTGGTTCCATCTAGTTTTGTCCTATCCAGCACACCTCTGTCTGCCAAGAACGGACACCAAGATTTATCTGTTCTCATAAGTGGAAAAATACAATTTTCACATTGATTGCTCAAAGCTTTGAAGTCACATTATGATGATGGGATTGTAGTTTGGCAGCCAGCATAGCATCCTTGGCTACTTTCAAGCTGCAAAATTAAACCATGTCATCTCTGTTACCTATGCAACCATACTTACTGTCTTTGGCAGCAGCAGAGAACGCATTTGCTCTGCAGAATCCAGAATCCTTTGTTAATGGTGCTGAAGGCAACAACTGAATTTGGCAAAGGGTGCTCCATCATCAAAATGCAGCAGATCAAAATCCCAAATTCTTTTACCCGCATGCTGTAGAATGCTCTTCTAACCTGGCATCTAGTTTGAATAGTAAAAACTCCCTGATTTGATGGTGTTCACTGAGATTGTCTCAAGGAAAGGGAAAAAAGCGTTAATAGGATGAGTTGAGCCTAGTGACGTGAAATCAGGGCTACAATTAAAACATTGTGGCAGCATGAACAGTCTAAACTTAACGCAATATCAAACCAGTTGGTAGAGCAATTCCAGAAAATTTATCTTTTGGCCAGTGGTTATTTCTTTGTGCTAATGAAACTGGCATTTTTCTTCAGTGAATTGAATCACAGCTAATTGAGTAGTAATCAGCACAGGCCCCAAGTTCAGATAAATGTTGCCTTGCTAATACTTTGTAGAAATGCAGAATCCATTAACTATCTTCAAATGAGGTTTTTTTTTTTTAATTAGTATGATCTTAGCAAACCATTACAGACAGCATTCGTGCTGTCACATGGAACTTTCCTGTTTGCTTAACACTGGAAGGGGAAAATTATTTTCAATTAATTCAAGTGCTGATAGGGTTTACAGTTTGTTTTTAAACTCCAAAAATAAATATAATTTTCTGATAGGTGAGCAGGCCTGTCTTTGTGCAATTCATAATTTTCTTTCTTGTGTCTTCAGAAGGCAACAAGTTATCCTGCTGATATCTATCGATTCATCTCAATGAGCCTTAAGTGCTGGGAAACTTATTTATTGCAAATCTGCCTTTGCTTCCACTTGCTGCCTTTACCTAAAAGCCAGTGCAGCACCATTCAGCAGTACTAAATTTCCTCCTGAAAACCACCCTCTTTCCATAATCCGTGATAGTCATGAGCTTGATGATCCTCATTAGCATTTCCTTCAAGTAACATCAAATTGCAGGGCTCAGACTATCTGCCAGCAAAGGGATGTGAGCCCCTGCCCTCCCCATCTGCACGCCGGCCTTTGCATCCAATCCCTACCGCCCCAGGACCGCAGGGAGCGATACTTGAATTTATCTCTATGGCAATTTAAGAGATCTTGCAGGGTAGCCAAAAAATAGGGGAGTGGGGAGGGGCAGGATGGAATCAGCAGATGAGAAATAAACAAAATAATGTGCTGATGCATTGTAGAAGAATGGATTTATGGGTTATGACATTCCTAAAATATCTTTATTTAATAATGAAAACTTCATTATCCAGCCTTGTGCCAAAGTGTTGCCATGGGCCTGCTGCAACTCCCTAGAAAGATCTTTCATCCTGACAGAAGTTCTAAATTACAGCATTAGTGCTCTAACGGAGAGGAAGTTATGGCCTATTTTGTCTGTCCAGGGAAATGAGACACACATTACTATGGAGCGGGTTATTGAAATCTAATCACTGAGAATATTAAAAATGAGGTAGCAAAAAAATTTTTTTTCGGTGCAAGCACTGGGGATAAATTAAGTGATAAACCTTGAGTGTTTACCGGAGTTTCATTATTTTATTAAAAAGTAATTCATCTTTATTACAGTTGAGGCTATTATGTTTCACATTGTTAAGAAAGCAATGCATGGAGACCCTGAAGCCAATTTTCAATCCAACTATCAGAACACATTATGTTTTTATTTTTATCACAGGTATTGCAACATCCTCTGTGACTGCATGTGCTGACCTCCAGAAATGTTTGATCCGTAATGTTTGAGATGACGAGGTAAAACCAGCCTGTGCTCACCGACTAACCATCAGCACTGCGTGCACTTGGGCTCCTGGTTCGGATTCAGTCCTGCTGTCCAGGTAAGAAGCCTGTTGTTTGGGTTAGAGCCGTGATCCTGGGCCTGGATGTGCAATCTCAGCTGAGCCGTCCTCTCTAACCACTGCAACCCAGTGGCTGAATGACTGAGAGAAAAATCCTGCCTGTATTCATAAGCAGTCCAGCAGCCAGACATGTGCAGCGTTGCTGAGAAAATCCATTTCTGGTTGTTACTGTGGGTTTGTGCAAGTCCTTCTTCTGCTCCTCTGACACAGGCTGGTTTTTGCTTTGCATTTTGGGTTCAGGCAGAGCCAAACCCATTGGTTCCACACAGGTCCCAGATGAGCACGTGCTGCTTTGTGTCGAGCTGTAGGAAAACTTTCCAAGATGGGTATTTGTGGGTGTGCAGAACCACTGAGAACCAGACGAGATTTGCCTGTCTTCATCTGGCTAGGAGAGCTTCGCTTGGTCCCTGTAGCTCATGGACAGTCATACTCAGAAAGGTTACTCCTCATTGCAAAGCAGAAGTAATATAATTGCAGAGTTGGATGAATTCTTCTGTGAATGCTCACTTTAACTTTTAAGCTGTTTGGCTGGGTTAGTGTCCCTGTTCAAGTCCATGTGCCAAGAATATCACAGCAAAGGAGTTTACTGGCAAAAGCTTGTGCTAAAAGGACAGGTTCTAGAGAAACACTGGAACACGTTAATCAGAAATGAATCTGGTATTTACAATTGTAAATATTCCCACAAAAATCTCAGCATTTGAGTGAGGCTCACTGGCTCTGGATACGCATCACCGGGAAACACTGATTCAGTACTCTGTATCTGTATGTACGATATCAGGGACAGAGCATGAACTGGAAACAGGGCTCATTGCTCAGCCTGGTAGTTCAGACTCATTTTCTGATGCAGGCACTACCCAGGCTGATGAAGAGCATCGTTTTTTTCACAGTGCTTGTTTCTGAAAAGCACTTCCTTGCCTGTGGGGTCACCTCTGCCACTCAGCACTTCCCACGGCCCCCTCAGCCACTGGCTCTGAGACCCTCTTCAGGTGCTGGGCTCCCTCAGTTTTACTCTGCCATTTCATGACACAGCTGAGAGCGAGGAAAAGTGTAAATCCAGGGACCCCAGATGCCGAAAGAGCAGAGTTAGGTGAGAGCAGAGCACCCTCTCACGCACGGCACTGGTAGGGCAGTGCCGAGGGCTGTCTAACGGGGCGACCCTGTCTCCATCACCCCCTTCTCCCTGCTGCCTCTGCCCACAGCGTGGATCAAAGAAACACCTTTAATTTGATCTGTCAAATCAGCCTGTGCCCCTGCTATGGCTTTTATTAACGTACAGTAAGTTCTGAGCGCTTATGTAATTTGTAATTCCATCAACTGGTAAAGATCTTTGGGTTCAGATAATTTTCTGCTCTGGAGAGTGGCTTCTAGGATGCCAACAAATAAACACTGTTGTCTTTGTGAGAAAACAAAAGATTGCTGGTATAATTCAGCAGGTCATGTAGCTATAGTATGGCAAAATTGAGAGGAAAATGGCCATGTATCAATGCTCAGTGTCTGAAAGCAAAGCAGAAAAAAGTTTTCTTTGATGGATATGCTCACAAAAATAGTAACTTTGAGTTGCACGTATAGGAAGAGAGGACATACGCTGTTCTTACATAGAGTGATAATTTAAAAGTAAACCCACTGGCTCTAGGGCTTGTGTACACTCATGTAAATGAGCTTCAGGCAATTTAGTTGAAACTTTCCAGGTAAGACTACTTGTGTAAATGGCTTGTATTAATTTAATATATCTTAAACATAATAATATAAATAGTAATGCATTAAATATTCTAATATATTAACTTTACACCTAAGCAGACTGCTTCTTAACATAAAATAAATACTTTTTAATCCGCTTTGAGAATGCCCAGGCTGAGAACTTAAGCTCTGTTAAACCACAGTAGCAGGACCAAAGCAAATCCCCATATTGACAAAACCCCAGAATAATTCCATTGACTTTCTTCACTTCTATTAAGTTATTCCCATTGATGGCAGCCCTGCTTAGGAGAAGATTTAGGCTGGTGTCGTCTGACCATGCACAAGCGGTGGCCGTGGTGGTGGTCTGTGAAACCTCTGTTTCTGGTCTGTGAAAAGTCTGATTTCAAGGTAAATGAAGAACGAAATGTATCTTGTAATTGGATTTTCTGAAGGAAAGCATACCTGAGTGTGCATGTGTGCGTGTTATCACAAAGAAATCTGGGTTAACTACTCAACCAAAGCTGCTCTGTGGTTATTCCTTAGGGAGGAGGGTGAGCAATAGGAACGTACTTTTTGGACAGGAGGAAAAACAAATCGTGCTGCTCCGGAGACAGACAGAGTTACCTGTGTGAGCACGAGCAGCCCAAAGAGCCACAGGGCGCTCATCCTGCAAAAGGGCTCTGTGTCTGGGAGCGTGTCACTCCAACCCCGCGTGCCAGGGAAACAGCAAGGTGTGCCCTGTAGAGCCGGTCTGGACGTGAGGTGCGCAGTCGAGGCTGTCATGTAGATGCTCGTGCAAGTGTTTGTGTTGTCTGAGAGCATTTCTGAGGACAGGGATCTGCAGTTTAAGGTTGCTGCTGTTATCTTCAAGTAGTACAAGTGGCAATAGGGGATCAGCCTGAGAATTAGCCGCACGTTTTATGCAGACCAAGAGGAAGTAATTGCTAGGAATGCCTCACTCAGGATTTTGAAACAGATAACAGTATCACTACAATAAAATACAAACGCAGTAAAGAGAACAGACTGCTCCTGGTGTCTGGTTAATCGATGGACTGTGAAGAGACTGAGGTGATAAACTGACTATGCTCAGGGCTAATTTTATGCAATATAATATGTTCATAGGATTAGTCTATTTAAAAATAATTTTAATCAAACTTTTTAAAATGCAAAGCTGTTCTGCACTACTCATTTTCAATATATGCCTTAAAACAGATGAGGAAGGCAGAAACATATCCTTACTATACATGTATAATTCAAACAATATCATCAACTGAGTATTGATAGCTGACTAATGTGCTTATTAATTAATAGATGTCTTCATGTTAAATACATTTCTCAGAGCTGTTCTGGGACTATTTAATAAGATAAATGGGGAGTTGTAGTACAGTACTTTGTCATTAAATGTATAAGTCACGTCAGGAAGAAATGTAAAGCCATGCCTCGCGTAGCTGTTTGCTGGAATGAGCCACACAACGACTGCCTGGGCAGGGGGTGGTGCAGTAGTGGAACCGTATTTCAGACATCAACTTCTGCTGCTTGGTTCTGCTTATCCAAAAAAAAAAAAAATCCTCTATTTTCTAAATTAGACCAAGCAAGCCTGCCGGTAACAAGGGAAGCCAGGAAGGGCCTTGCTCTGCTACTCTAATTTACTGAAATAATACTCTTACAAACGTCATTACAAAACCAGTACAAAGAAGGAGATGGAGCCCTAGAAAAAAATGCTTGCCATGGATCAGTAGTTTATTCCTGCGGTAGTGAGGATGCAAAAGAACCAGCCATAAAGTCAGTGGTCATCACGAGCCCATTGCTCTTGACCTACAGCTTTTGTAAGCTCTGTAACAGTCTGTGAATCTTCTCTCCTCTGGCTGTCTGTTCCCTTAGCAGGCCGTATGCTCAGCCAGCAATTACCCTTTCTTCTGTCTGCAGTCAGCCACTGCTTTGTTATTGTTGTCTTCCTGGTTTTATTTGCTCTGTAAAGGCAGGTTACAGCCCTTTGGCTGGCACCCAATTATCTTCAGTTCCTTTCTTGTGTAGATTATTTTCTGTCTTCCATTATTCCTACCAAAGTTGTTAAAACTTACTACTGACAGTTCCTGTCTCTGACAGTGGGTGAAACCGCCACATCAGTTTTGAGCCAAGCACCTGTGTGTTCAGTACTTCACCATCCCGCTCACCAAACTGCCGTGCTTTACATATGAAGCAGATCGCTGAAGATTATGGACAATAGCTTGCACATCTCAGATGTATGCCATATCCAATTTTCTTTACTTCTTCTATTCTCTTGTGTGCTGAGCAGACTTTTTAACTGACTGTTTGATTGATGGATATTCAAAAGGCACCTTTATGATCCCTATAAATAATCCCTTAAAGGTTTTTCTTTTCTTCTTCCCCCCAAAGGTGTCACTTAATCAGTTCTCCAAGCAATGGTCCTTGTCACACCTTTCAGCTTGCTTGCTGTTTGAGCTGTGTCTGCTGTGCTCTGAACATACCTGGCACTCGTCTGTGGCTGCAGGGACTCCTGGTGTACAGCACCTTGGCGTTTGGCAGGATTGGCCTTGCTGGGCATTGCTTTGTGTTTTGTTCTCAAAACATTAACTTGACTTTTTTTCATTGGCGTTATTGGCATATAATTCAGGTACTTTGTGTTGAGGGGGAATGAAGACAAATTTCCTACTCTGACACTTGTTATAAATTATAATTGAAGTGAAAACTGAATTGTGAACAGCAGGTAGGCAGTCTGATCAATAAGTTTTTTGTGTATGCATGAAAACATACAGAGCTGTTTCTGACATCCAAAGCCATCCATGCATCTTGATCAAGAAAGTGCCACATCTTTCTAAACCAAACGTGTTCTGTGTTGCAGTAAGCGATACATTGCAAGAACCTTCCCCAAACCCGAGGTCTCTCTGGGTTTTAAAGAGCAGCAAAGTCAAGAGAAACCTGCAAGAGCTATTGTGCCACCTTGCAGGCAGGATGTAAACCCACCTTTTACAGGTATGTGTACTACATCTTGGGGCAAATGTCACTGCTCTGCTGAAGGCCACATGCAGGGAGCTGCAAGGAGGGGCCTGGGGATGTGTGAGCACTGGAGTTCTCCCTGCCTCTGCCCTGTGCTGCTCTCTGCGGCTCAGTGCAAACGACAGTCGAAATTACTCCAGTTTCCTTTTCAAACTCCAAGACTGTAATTCTAGCTGACACAGTGCGAAGTTTCATTTTTTTCAATTATTGCATGATTTGTGGTGGGATCAGTTTAAAAGGAACTTCCCTCCCTATGTTTTTCACCCACCGAGTTCATTGTTTGCAGGAAAAACTATTGGGACAATAGAAGAAGCGGAATGCTTCTGAGCATTGTATCTGGTCACGCATTTTACAAATATCTTACAACCTCTCTTCCATCATGGCTTTGATTAATATCTGGCTTCTAAAAAATATGGGCTCTTTTCATAAGAGCCACTTTATATGTCTGTTATTTGCCAGCTGACAATGGGAACTGGATCAAACTGGGCAGGTAGGAAACAGCAAGATGAATAAGAGGCAGAGTAGGTACACATTAAATGTGACATCATATATAACTGCTGTTAGGGTAATTGAACGGAGATGTATCCACGCTCCTGATACTCATTTGCATTGATGCTTCCTTACTCCACTCAGCCAGTGTAAACAGGCCTTTGAAACGAGCATAAATGATTCCTGCGGCGGTGTTAAGGGTGGTGTAAAGAGACTTTGCACCAGTGAGAATCAGTCTGTACATATTTAAAATAAATAAATGTGCACATAAAAAATAACCCCTATTATTACACAAGGATGCAGTGGGAGTACCAGGGGAATGGCTAAAGTAACAAAACTTGACACCAGTGATAATAAAGGAGGGAACTAAAGCAAAGAGATCACCCCAGTCTGCTGGATTTCGAGTGCTTAATCAAAACTGACTTCTACTACTGCAGCTGCAAAAGAAATGTTTCTAGCCTCCCATTAATTTCCATACAATAACCCTCTAATGGGGGAGTTGCTGGGGAGAGGAGGGCGATCAATCTACTGTAATGACACACTAGAGACTAAGGGAAAATGCAAACTTGGAGCAATTTCGTGGCAGGTGCAACCTTGGAAAGTACGGCCATTTTTCTAAGTTAATTTGTTCCCCTGATATGTTTGAAATCCATATTTGTACTTTAAAGGTCTAAAATGCAAGATGATTAAAAAATATAACCAGATTTTTGTAAGCTTTTCAGCTGTATCAGGTGATATATTAATGCCCCTCCTTGGAGCTAGGACAGCTGGATATCTTTTATCATTTGCTGCCAAAAAAAAAGGAATAGGATTGTTTATTCTAGCATTCACTTTCTGTCTTTAGCTTTCCCATTTAACTCCCTAGTCTGGTGCTCATTTGTCTCCTAGCTGAATTGATCCCTAATACTATAGGAAGTAATAATGGTAATAATAATGGTAACTAACAGCAGTAATAATTATTATTCTTGCTATTGTTAGTAATAACAGTACTATATAATGATGATGATTATTACGGCTACAAGTTTTAAAACACGTAAATGAGTTAACTCAATTTCTGATACACTTTGGGTGCCTGCATCTTTTGGACATTTCTGAAAATTCCAGCTACAAATCGTAACAGGAGCAAACATCTTGACACAGGAACCGGCACTAAGGCACTGAACTCATTTCATTTTGAGTTTTGTCCCCAGTTACTGTTTTGGTAAAATCTGTGGTTTTTTGAAGTGCCTTGCACTTTGATGGTGGGGTAGAGCAGCTTTGGGGTAACTGAGAGCATTAGCCTTTCTGGGTTACCTTTCCCTGGCACTGTCTGGTAGAAGCTGCTGGGGAGAGACACGGAATTAGAGCGCAGCGAGTGCCAGCGTGGGTTTGTGCTGGACATGTAACAGGTAGTCTGTGGAGATCTGCTTCCCGCAGCTCACTGCCATGGTACGCTATGAGCAACCCCCTGTGGGCTTGGTGCACCTATAATTCCCTCCTATGCTCTCCCCACCTTTTTTGACAGCTTCTGAGTTTGGGAAGGGGCACTTTTCCTTCTCCTCCTGCACATCTGCAAAGGGAGCTCTCTGTGGGTGACACCGAGCTGCGGGGTGACCCCTCGCAGCCAAGCTCTGGCGAAGCCCGGGGAGTCAAGTCCCTTACAGCATCTGCAGGGTCAGCCTCCCACATCCCTTGTCAAACCTGCAACCCATTCCTCTTTTCACCTTGTGATTTGGGCTTCTGAAAGCCAGTCTCATTTTATGCTGATTACTACTTTTCCTTTCCCAGCACTTAAGAACTACAGCTAGAATCTTAAAAGTATTGAATTTTCAAGCTCTGGAAAGTGTAGAGGCTTTGCATGAGAATTGGGTACCTGCTCTGCTCAGATGCTTTTGTACTTTCCACTAAGTACCTATCTGCATCTTTAGATTTGTGTCTTTGTGATATGGCCCTTTGCGGCTAAAGTTAAGGTGTATGCTTTTTTGCATGAAAAGATGCTTATTATTCTACTGTGATTCTACTGCATTTACGTGATGCTTGTGGCATCTGGAGAAGCTTGCTGTGACTATTCTTATGTTCTGTTTAGATACCATTTTAAATACATACTCTTTCCAACCTGCTCCAGCTTAAAGGCTCAATTTCAGCTACACCTACTAACTTCACACTGGCTTAAGTGCCTTGGTTTTTTCCTGCTACCCTACTTGGCTCCCATTAGCATGCTTAAGTAGATAAACAAAATAATTGATCATCTAAACAAGATTGCAGGATTTGTAAAGGTTCAGTTATGTCTTCCTAAGTTTGATCTCAAGTCAATGTAATGAAGTATCTGCCTAATTCTCAGTACATCATCAAAATCAATTTATTGGAATCAAATGCTACAAAGAAGGTAGCCGGAATGATTTGAAGTATGAAACAGCAGTGACAAGAGGACAGACTAAATACACTAGAGCTGAAATGCGGTCACAACCTCCTTTTCTGAGTTATTTCTCTGATGATTGCATATATAACTTGAGGGCTATATGTTGTATATCTAGAGCTTTTAAAAGCTTGGTTCTGAGTTCCTTACTGTCATAGAGGTGTTCAGAAACACAGCTGACTTCAACAGAGCCATCATTTTTGGCTCAGTTTTCCTGTGCTTTCTCTCAAATGCCGATGTCAGAATCTCTGATGTTGAATAGCCCTTCACTCCTCTATCAGGTCCAAAGGGTAAAGTAAGGTTGAGACGGGCAGGTTTTAAAGCTCTTTTAGTGCAGTGAAAGTAGATGCTGTGAAACCTAATATCTGAATAGTGAAGTCAGAAAAAGTTAACTTGGAAATAAGACACACTGTTTAAATGAGGAGAACAGAGTAAATTCCTAAGGGAATAGGGCAGATTCACCATCACTTGCAACCTTGATAACTGCATCATTCATTTTTCTAGGTAATTTAACCACAGTTTGAGAGGGGGCATGGCATGGGATGTGTTGGTCTGTTACTCATGTGATCAAGTTAAGATCTCAGCTACTGACTGAAATAAGACAGGATTTGGGTATGTAACTTTCTTGCAACTTTTGGAAAGCCTATTAGGTGATAAAGTTTGGTTGCTGTCTTTCTTACTTTATCCATAGTACTAGTTCCATCAAACTACGTTGGTTTTCTCCTGCAAAATCCAGATACTTCCATGTAAGACAGGTTCACTGTCAATACCTGCCAGGCCAACACAGAGAACAATTTGCGTTAAGAAAAGAGAGCTCGAGTTTCAACAGCACTGGAGGGATATGCAACACTTTCAGATTGGTTCGAAGTTTTTCCTTCCGCTGGCCTGTTTTCTTGCTCTCTTTAGTGATTTAGGATGTGGATTTTTACTCCTTGCCATCATGTATTTATGACTCTCTAGTGCCAGTGATCTCAAAGCAAGGCATTTTTTTTAATTACAATGTGTCTGAAACTTCTTTGACCTCCTCAGTGGAGACCAAATAAGTAAGAGCTAGCTCTGAAATCCAGGCTTCCTGAGCTCATGGGGAGTTTGCGCCTTTAATCAGACAGCACAGTATCTTCTCTTTTGCTGGTAGGTTTTAACACTTGTCTCCCATAAGATGACAAACCCTGTCACTGTCCATGCAATCGTAAGGACCTGTAAAAGGCAATTCAATTTCACAGGCCATGAAGTTATATGTCCACTTCTTTTATTTCTTCCCTTTTTGTTTATGATTTCAGAAAAATCTCTAAGCCTGCAATCTGTGTTTTGCCTCTGAACATCCATAATGCAAAGCTGGATTCCAACCACTTGTTCACTGAGGAGACCATCAGCAAAAAAGCCAGCTGAGTTTGCAGTGTGGCTTTCTGGAGGTGGGTGGCAGGTGGGGAGTTTGGGCTCTCTTCCCAGCAGAAGCAGCTTGTGGTTATAGGCAGAGAGACCAGCCTTGGGATTCCTCTTCCTATCCCTGCCATCAGTTCTGTACCACTGTTCAGTAACTTCCTAAGTCATCTAGCAGCAATAATGTTGCTGTTTTTAAAGCAGTATTTTTGTACATAGGAAGTGGTGGTTTTGAGAAAATCCAGATGCTTATTACTGCCTTTCTGCAGTCAGGTCTGTAGTTTCCTCTGTCAATAGCTCCTATTTCCTCTTCTGAGAATGACTCTATGCGTAAGCGAGCCCTTGATTAAACACAGGAAAATACTGTGACATTTAAAAGAGATGTAAATAGAATAACTCATTTTGCCATCTAGACAAGAGTCTCCGGTCTAACATGTGCATGTGATTCTGTGGCTTGCTCGTATCATTACTCTTCACCTCTGCTCATAAACCTCCACCTAGAAAATAATGTAATTTAATTAGGAATGTGGAATTAGCCTATTGCAGTCACACTCGGTTAAGCTGAATCAGTTTGTAAATTCCGTTGTCATTGGGGCTGAAAAAAATATATATTACATTAGCAGCCTAATCTTACGTGCACATTAGGAGAGGGATTGCAGGTGAAGCCTTTCGTGGCCCCTGGTGCCTGGAGCAGCCAAGAGTGACAGCGAGCTGCCCTGCCATCCTGCCTGCTCCAGAGCATCGAGGGGAACACGAGGTGGGGGGAAGCAATGTCCGAGGAGGACGACAAAGCCCCCGATGCTGCGGGTGAGCATTGACAAAGGTAATGAGTCTCTGCACCAGTGGCCCCATATCCCACGAGCTGGTGGTGATGGGAGGGTGGAGCACTGTGTACCCAGGGACTGATAGGATTTTGCATCAGAGGGACATCCATCTTGCAGGAAGTTTGCACACCTTCCGTGGGCTCCTTCGGTTTATGGGGAGGTGGGGAAGAGAATCCTGCTCTGACCAGTGTGGTTTCCATGTCAGAAATGTGTGGCCAGTTGTGAGCTCCCACCATGAGGTTCTGCCAGAGGGATGTGAGCATCGCCTACCTCTCTCTGAAAAGATAAGATGATCGTAGTTACAGTGCAGGAAAGACAGAAATGCTTTCACTTTCTAGTCCTGAGGGGAGATGTCCATTAACACATTTGTGATTATGCATACTTTCATGACTGTAATTACATGTGTGCACACACACAGAATTTTAGGGAAAATTGTTGGACTTCTGTACATCACTAGTAGAAAGCTGATCTTACTGTGATTTTTTACTTCTTTCCTGTGACACTTGCAAAGGGAAAAGGCATCTGATGCTGCATTCAGACTGGACTGCAGTAGTGTGCAGGAAGGAGTCACAGGAAAACCTTGCTAAAGCACGAGGATTGTAAGGATGGCAAGCTTGATGGATTGAGAGTGTTATCCCAAATGGCAACCCCTCCTTATTTCTGTAGGAAACTTCTACATGACTCCAATCATTTTAATCTCTTTTATTTCCTTCTCTACAGGGTCATAATGATTCTATTCATTTGTATGAAAATACAGAACAAGAAGGCAACATTGTGGTCTGGGAAAAGTGAAGGAGGAAGGAGATTCACAGCAATGGCAGGAATATCTCTTTTGTGTCTCTTGACATCCTAGTGGAGGGAGGGTACCAGGTTATCAGAAGGAAGAGCACTTCCCCCTCTGTGCTGGTGACAATCACCACTACCGTGCTGCAATTCCCAGGTGCCTCAGACCCACCCAGACCATATATTACAGCAAATACGGAACACAGATGTTCTTATCTTGTACAGTTTAGCAGGATACTCCCTGCATCATCCACCATATATTCCTCTTTATTTGCTGCTCTGCCATCCAGCCGCTTCCATCCTCATCCACCACAACCTTTTTGGTTTTCTTTTGGAGCCTTCTGCGTCTCCCTGCCTGTCTGTAGGACCTGCGCTGTGGTGTGTCAGTTATGACAGCTAGAGCAGCAATGCTAAGGGACTACAACTGGGTCATCCTTTCCTTTAACATGTTTCTATATTATTAAAAAAAAAAAGAAAAAGGAAAATCTTAAGGACACTTGTATCTTTAAAAAACATTATACAAATAAAGCCATCTTGGTTTGAAGTTCACAAATATTTTTGAAGGCAAATGGGATAGGAAGAGTTTAGCCTGCAAACACTTATTTGTCATGCAGTCTGACTAGTGCTTTTCAACATGCTTTGATCCTCTTCTTTTTTTTGGCCCAGGCATTAGATAATGCTTTAGAAGCCATTAGAAAAAATTGTGACAATTGAAATGCTTTGAAAAATGACAGTTTGATAGTCTAATAATAGCCCCTGCACTGATCTGGAGAAGGTTTTCTTTTCTTTTTTGTATTCATTACGTACAGTACATTTCAAAATGTCCTTTTCTCCCCAACAAGTAATTTAACCCTTTTGTGACCTGTGGTCCTGGAAATGTGAAACACATAGATACTAATATATGCATATGTAACACATACACGTATTTAAAGAGGTATGTACCCTATAAAGAGCTGGCAAAAGGTCCTGTGATGTTGAAGGGGGAAGAAATGGAGAAGATGATAAGATCTTTGGTTGTGGTGTTCGTGTAGGATGACCATGCAAGGTGCTGCTGTTAATGAGGGACACCATTACTGCATGGTCTGCAGGAAGATACTCTGCAGGGAGGGAATACATCTTGGAGGGTGAGGTGGGTGGGAGCTTATGTTTCCTTGCAAGATCTTGGTTTTGCAAGATCTTATTTGGCAGCAATAAATGAGCAACTTTCAAGCCTCAGAAGTGATTAATTTCTCACTGGAGCTGTCTCTGAGGCTGTCACAGCCTGACAATCCTGACATAAGTGTCATTTATAATGTCACAAGTCTATTACACATAAATGTCATTACACAATTACTCTGAGGGTGAAGAAAGGTTCACTGGG